>NW_028094412.1:0-283363 GCF_014824575.4 Sturnira hondurensis | reverse complement strand
GCAATGTGGGATCCTAGGTTGGATCTTGAAACAGAAAAAAGAAAGCAAAAACCTGAATAAAGTCTGGTGTTTGGTTAATAGCAATGTACCAATGCTAATCTCTTAGTTTTGAAAATGAAGTTACACATTTATATGACAGGCAACTAGGTGACAGCTATGTCTTTGCAATTGTTCTGTAAATCTAAAATTATTCCAAAAATAAAAAGCTTGCTATAAAAGCAGTAACCAAGGCAAAAAGGCCATAATTCACAATGAGAATTAGAGTTATGACTATTTTTGTACCAAATAACAGCAACTTTCACAAAGCCTAAATGTTAAAAGGTACAGGGGACAAAGAGAAATGGACAATAGATTGAAATATGCTAAAAACAGGAGAAATTTAACTCATCTTTCTCATTCCAGGACAGATTAAATCAACAACAACAACAGCAAACCAGTGAGAATATAGGAAATCTAAACAAAAAAATTAGTATTAAGCCAAGGAGAAAAATCTCAGTAATTTCAAAAGTGTAACTAATACAATGTTTTCTGATCACAAGTGGATAAATCTAGAAATCAATATAAAATGGATCTTCCATCTGAATATGTTCAAAACTCTATCAAACAACTCTCAGGTCCAAGGGGAAACTCAAACCAAAGTTGAGTTGGCTGAGTTATAGGTTGGCTGAATTTCTAGCCAATAATAGTAATGAAAACACTACATATCAGAATCTGTGGCTACAGATAAAGTGGTCAGAGGAAAGTTCACAGCCTTAAAATACAGTAAAACTGAGGGCAAAAGAAAAAGTAAGTGCCTGACTCAAAAAATTAGAGAAAGGAAAACAAAATAAATGTAAGGGGGATAGAAGGAAAGAATTAACAAAGAGAAAAAATCAAATAAAGGACTTAGAAAACAGATAAGAGTAGAACTAATAAATACATGAGCCAATTCTGTGGAAAAAATTATATGACATTAAATACCATAATCAAGAAAAGGAGAAAGCACAACTATACAAATTTGGAAATGAAAAGTTGGACATAGCCATAGTATGTGGACATTTTAAACAGCATAAAAGACTTCCTCATACAACTCTATGCAAATTGTTTTAAAAACCCAGAAGTGGAAAAATCCTAGGAAAATATAATATTCCGATATACTTTAAAATTTTTTATTTATTTAAACATTTTAAATCCTCACACCAGGTTATGTATATTGATTTTAGAAAGAGAAGGAGGGAGGGAAGGAGGAGAGGGAGAGAGAGAGAAACACCAATTTGTTGTTATGCTTATTTATGCATTCATTGGTTGATTCTTGTATTTTCCCTGACCAGGGAGGGGATCGAACTCACGAAGTTGTATCCAGATGATGCTCTAACCAACTGAGCTATCTGCCCAGAGCTGGGAAGTCCTCTTCCCAATACTACTGAAAGGGTAATTTCTGTACAGATGGGAATGCTAGAAAGTAAAACATCACATAACTAAAAAATATGGTCAAAGGGGAAGAACCAAGAAAAGGGCTCGCTCTCCTCCCCAGGGTTTGCTTTCTTCAGTGGCCAGTTTTATAACCTTATTCATGCCTGGAACAAACTAGAACACAGTAATACATAGAAATGTGTGTTCCAGTGCCCAGTAGAAAGAGTGGAACTCTGGTTTCACTCTGGTTTCCCAGTAGAGTGGAACTCTACTGGTTTCATCCCATGAACATCTTTTAAGAGTCTAGCCTGATTACTGTGACCATCGGGGAGGGAGAAAACTTTAGAGCTGCGTCAAACCTGTTATTGGTGAGGGTGGTTTGTTTGTTTGTTTGCTATATTTGTATTTTGTGGGCTTTTGGGGAGAGCAGATGGCAAAAGACATCAAGTCCAAATGCAAGACAGAGGATAAAAGAGAGCTTAAAACAGCTTGCAAACTGGTAGCCTGCTGAAGAAATCCAGTCCACAGATGTGTTTGATTTGCCTCATAAGAATTTTAAAAATATTTTTAAAATTACTTGTCAGCATACAATTGGTAAAGTTCACATAAAAACCCAGATTTTATGGTTTCTCTGGATAAGTTGGTAGATTCTGGATTTGTGGATGTGCATTTCTGCATGGCAAAATCAGCTGGACAGAGTAGCCACTCCTTCTTTTGTGGAGGGGCACAGTCCCCACTTAGGCTTTTGTGTGATGCACCTAGCCCCTGTCTACATTTGAGTTTGTGATCTCTGAATTAAATTGACCAACATTAGAGACTATTACCTAAAAGCAATCCAAATCATCCATCTCCATGAGTGTTTAATCATGCCAGAGCAAGTATTTGGCAATGTGGACAGAGCCAGAGAGGTGTGTGCCAAAAATCTGACCATCCATCAAGAGGGAAGGGATGAGAAGACATCTGTCTATGTAATGAGGATGCAGAAATTGCTATGAAAAGCAAGAGAAAAGAGGGCCACAGCCCAAAGTGTGGAGGGGCGGGCTAGGCTGGAGCAGGTGACAGCAGGAGTCAATTACAGCCAAGTGTTGCTAAGGCAACTCAGACTTCATGAACTGCCTGGAGGGCCTCTGGCCTTCTCACTACTAAGGCAGCTGATTTAGAAGGCCAGAACTCTGAGGTCAGGGAAGCTTATGAGAAAAAAGACAAGGTTACAGAAGCATTGTACTGGTGTAGGGTGTAAGTCTTGGTAACAGAGGCAGAAGGAGCCACATGTTACACAAAGCTACTGGTGGCCATTCAAAAGGCCTCTTGAGAACCATTACATCTCCCTCCTTAAGGGCACTTCTTTCCAAACTGTAGGTCATAACTCATTGGTGGGCCATGATGTCCTACCAATTAATTTAGTAGGACAAAATTGGCATTTTCTAAATTGAAAAAAAGAATATGAGTTTTAAAAACTAGAGTGCATTACATACAGTAAATGCTATTTTGTGAAACATTGGCTGCAGAATGTGTACGTGTGCGTGTGCACAGTTGCATGTGTACTGAGTTGTGATGTCAAATGTGTTTCTTACTATGTGAATTGTGCTCATAATGTTTGAAAGCCCCTGTCACAGGCTACAGAGTCAGCCAGTCACTGTGACAAGCTGACTGGATGTGCCAAATTTGGCATATCTAGCGGACTTTTTTTTTCTCTTTTGTGTTTGCTGTTGTGAGCAAGAATGGCAGATGTAGGCCAATTATAACCATCTAAGGAGGAGTCTCTGGTGTCAGAAAAAAACACAGGTAGTGTTGGGCTAGCTGGGAAACAGGTTTTGGGGTGTGGCTTCTCAGGAAAGGCACAATGCCACCTGACTGCTTGAGACTCTACCCCCCTGGGAGTGGTAGCACTGTGGGTGAGTGTGCAAGTGAAGCCAGAGAGCTTGCTCCACAGTGCTGAACCCAAATTCTGTTCTTGTCTGGAATTTTCCAGGGTTTCTAGGAGCAATATCATTCTCATCATTTTTTGTCTGGCTTATACTGTTGGTACCCTACCCAACAACCATCCTTAACTTTCTTCCTCCCTGATAGAGCCCCCATTTTTGTTGATATTTAGGGTGACCTTGTGCATCACAGGAGTTGGTATTCTCAAATGAAGACCTACAAAATATGAGCCCCCAATTTTTATTACATCAAAAACATAGCAATTACTCATTCAACTCAATATAAAATTTTATAAATGTTTAATCTCAATTTTTGCACTTGGTCATGGACTGGCAACCAACAGTTGCTAGACTAGCATCAGTCCAGGGACCACACTGTAAGTGACACTGGTCTGAGCTAACTAATCATGGTAATTCCATTTCCCTTGCCAAATGGTTGATTTAGGCATGGCCAAGAGACATGATTTCTGGCCATTTACGTAAGAGAGGATATCTACTTGGGCACTTGGGGAAAGTTTCTCCTGTTTTCATTGAGGACACATGACATTTTGTTACAGCCTCTTGATGTTATTATATGACCATGCAATGCCTGAGTTGCTGTGGCCATCTTGGAATCAGAAGGTGAAGGACCAACAGGCTGAGGACAGTGGAACAGGATGGAGGGAAACTGGGTTCTTAATCATATTGCTAAGCTACTGAATTACCTATTTCTGAATCCCTCTGTATCTGAGATAATAAAGTAGCCTTATTGGTCCAGCTAGATCCACTTTGTTTTGGCTTTGCTGTTATTTGCAACTGAAAAAATTGCTGATTGATGTACCTTGCAGGCCATGACAGAGTTAACTAGTTTGGGTACAGAGGTCTATCTATCTATACTTATGCTATTTTATAGAGAGCTTAGAACTCCCAGAAAAAAATTGTAAGGAAACAAATGGTTAAACAAAGCTGCAGTTGTCATTCTAATTCTACCATCATTTTTTATATTTAATATACAATAAATTTGACTTTTGTGTGCATAGTACCATGAATTTTAACACATGAATAGACTTGTGTAACCACCACCACTATCAGGATGTACAACAGTTCAATCACCTCATAAAATGTCATCATGCTATTTGCTTTGAAATCACATCCTCTCCCTACTAAGTACTGATCTATTCTCTGTTACTATATTTATATTCTTTCAAAAATGTCATATAAACAGAAGCATGTAATATGTAATATTTTAATATCATCTTCTTTCACTCAGTGTAATGCCTTTGAGACTCATCCAAGTTGTTGCATGTTCATTGCTTTTTATTGCTGAGTAGTATTCCACTGGATGGGAATATCAGAGGTTGTCTATCCACTCATCCCTAAGGAATATTTGGGTTGTTTCCAGGTTTTGGTGCTTATGAATAGAGCACCTTAGACTTTTATGTACAAGTCTTGTGTGAACATAAGTTTTTACTTCTCCAGAGGATATAACTAGGATTGGGATTGCCGGGTCTCATGGTAAGTGTACATTTAACTTTGTAAGAATTTGCCTAACTTTCCCAGGATGGCTTTATCATTTTGCATTTCTACTAGCAATATAGAGTTACAGATATTTTCCTATATTTTCTTCTAAAAATCTTATAATTTTATGCTTTACATTTAGACCTACAATCCATTGGGAGTTAATTATTATATAAGGTGTGAGGTTTTGGTCAAGGTTTATTTCTCATATGTGAATGTCCAATTACTCCAATACTATTTATCATTTCTCCATTAAATTCTTTGCACTTTTGTCAAAAATCAATTGAACATATTTGTGTGGGTTTATTTCTACATTCTCTATTCTGTTGCATTGGTCTATATCTATATATTTTTGCTAATTCCATCCTGTCTTAATTAATGTAGCTATCTATATAGAAAGTATTGAAATCAGGTGGTGTGATTGCTCCAGCTTTATTAATCTTTTCAAAATCACTTTGGTTATTCTACTTCTTTTGCCTTTACATATACTTTTATTTATTTTTTAAAGATTTCATTTGTTGCCCTGGCTGGTGTAGCTCAGTGGATTGAGCGCGGGCCTGCAAACCACACAATCGCGGTTGGATTCCCAGTCAGGGCACATGCCTGGGTTGCAGGCCAGTTCCCAGCAGGGGACTCACAAGAGGCAACCATACATTGATATTTCTCTCCTTCTCTCCTTCCCTTCTCCTCTAAAGATAAATAAATAAAATCTTAAAAAAAAAGATTTCATTTGTTTATTTTTAGAGAGAGGGGAAGAGAGGGAGAGAAACATCAATGTGAGGTTGCCTCTCACGGGCCCCCCACTGGGGAACTGGCCTGCAACCCAGGCATGTGCCCTGACTGGGAATCGAACCAGCAACCCTCTGCTTTGCAGTCTGGCGCTCAGTCCACTGAGCCACACACTCAGGGCTCCATATACATGGTAGAGTCAACTCATCTGTATCTACAAAAAAAATCTTGCCAAAATATTGATAGGAACTCCATTAGCTCCATAGTTCAATTTAGGGAAAACTGATATCTTTGATATATTGAGTGGTCCAGTTCATAAACATGGTTATTTCTCTGGTTATGTTTAGTATTTGGAGATTTCTTTAATCAGCATTTTGTAGTTTTCAACGCACAGATTCTGTATGTTTTGTTGGATTTTCTACCTAAGTATTTCATTTGTTGGAGCTATTATAAATAGTATTGTTCATTGCTGGTATATAAAAATGTGATTGATTTCTGAGTGTTGACCTTGTATTCTGCAATCTTGCTAAATTCATTTATTAGTTTTATTAGTTCTAGGAGTGTGTGTGTGTGTGTGTGTGTGTGTATTATTTGGAAATGTCTGTGTAGACAATCATATTATCTGTGAATGAGAACAGTATTATTCCTCCCTTCTCCCTTCCTCTACTCTCCCTCTCTAACTGCCTAGAGTTGAGATGCTTAATTTGCATGAAATGTAAGAATGGAGGATACATATATTTGTTATAGGTCATCTTAAAATTATTCAAGTTGTTTAGAGATAATTCTTTTTAAAAGCTGATAAAACATTATATGAAGATAATGTGATCATGTACTATTAAATGATAAAACAATAATAACATTTTAAATAATAAATATTACAGCCCTGGCTGGTGTGGCTCAGTGGATAGACTGCCAGCCTGCAAACCAAAGTGTCACTGGTTTGATTCCCAGTCAGGACACATGCTTGGGTTGCGGCGAGGTCCCTGGTGGGGGGTAATTGGGAGACAGCCACACATTGATGATATTTCTTTCCCTCTCTTTCTCCCTCCCTTCCCCTCTCTATAAATACATACATACATACATACATACATACATACATACATATTACAAAATACCATTACCTCTTATGTGCCAGGGACTATTCTAATAATTGTACATAAATGAACTTACCTAGTAATCAGAACCCTATGATGTGGGTACTATTATCCTCGTGTTGTAGATGCAGAAATTGTAAATAGCAGAGCTGGATCCAAACACAGGTAGTCTGGCTCCAGAGTTTGCACTCTATAGCCATTACAAACTAGAATGGAAGATTCTAGAAATGGACTCCAAAATATCTGGGAGATATAGTATTTGATAAATGGGCCCTTTCAAATGCATGAGTAAAATATCAAATGTTCAATAATTACATAATAACAATGGATGGCTACTGGGAAAAATTAAAGTTGGAAACCTATATTTGTACTGTACATCAAAATAAAACTCACATGGCAAGTATTTAAAGGTAGGAATTAAAACCATAAAAGTACAAAGAGAGACCACAGAGAAAGAGTTTTATAATCTTGAGGTAGGGAAAGCTTTTCAAAGTACAGCACATAAGCCAGCTATTATAAATCAATGATCAGTAATTTGATCGTATAAAATATTTTAAATTTGTGTATTATAAGAAACAAATTGGCAATGTTAAAAGGTAAATAACAAACTGAGAAAAATATTGGGACAGGTAGACAAAGAGTTAGTATCCACTAACAAAGAGTTAGTATCCATATAAAAAGAATTATTCCAAATCATAAGAAAATACTAAACCCTATGATTCTCCTATGGGATGGACTCACATGAACAAGTATAAAGGACACATGGACAATAACTAAGGTGGGGGTGGAAATGGGAGGGAGGTGAGGAGCACTGGGGGGGCAGGGCTGGGAATATAAGACAGAAAACTGTACTTGAACAAGAATTAAATAAAAATAAAAATTAAAAAAAATACTAAACCCAATAAAAACATGAGCAAGCAATGCAAACAGGCAAATATTTGAAAAAGAAAAAACAAAAGGTACTCAACGAAAGATCAAAAACACAAAAATGAAAGCAATGAAATATTGCTTTGAAATAGATTAGAAAAAAAAATGAGTGAAAATACACACCTTTGGCAAGGGTCTGGGGGGGGGAAACACTCTCATACTCTGGTACTAATAATATAAATTTGTATAATTTCTTTCAGAGGACAAGTTGGCCACATCTATCTCATTGTAAAATGCGCACACTCATTGTAGCAATTTCATTTCCAGGCATCTCTCTTACAGAAGTACATACATATGCAAAGAAAGCTATTTATAAGGATGTTTGTTTCTCCCACTCTATAATAATGAAAACTTAGTAATAATCAAAAGGATCATCCACAGCATGCAACTAATTAAAAATCAGGTAAGTCATAATCTATTGTTACCTTATCCACTTATTTCTGAGGATTCTCGCAGGATTTCTTATAGCTGATTGTTACTGTTACTTAAATCAGCATAACTTTGTAATCTGTAAAGTGGGCATAATTGTAATACTTGCCTTATAAGGTTGTTTATTCATTCATTCATTCATTCATTCAAAAAGTATTTATTGAACAAGTACAATTGCCAGACACTGTGCAAGGTATTGGGGTACAGATATAAACAAAACAGACATGGTCTGGCTCTTGAGGAACTCATTATCCAGTGCGGGGTGTGTGGGGTGTGCGTCCTGGGAGGGCAGACAGTAATCACACAACTGTACAATTGCTTTGGGTGCCTAGGGAGTAAAGTAGCAGAGTATGATGGAAGTGTATTATAGCGTGCCCTGATTCAATTTGTGGGGAAGCAGGAAAGGCTTCCCTGAAGTGATATTTGATTTTTTAAAAGATAATGATGCCCTGGCTGGTGTCCCTCAGTGGATTGAGCATGAGCCTGTGAACCACACGATTCCGGTTCGATTCCCAGTCAGGGCACATGCCTGGGTTGCAGGCCAGTTCCCAGCAGGGGACTCATGAGAGGCAACCATATATTGATACTTCTCTCCTTCTCTCCTTCCCTTCCTCTCTAAAGATAAATAAAATCTTTAAAAAAGAGATAATGATAAGCCAGGTACTTTGTATAAATGCAGCTCCAGAGATTAGTGAAAAAGAATAAGGTAGATGTATATACACTGACATAGAAAGAATGTCAAGAGAACATTAAGTCAGTAAAGCAAGTTGTAAAACATTTATATCATGATCCCCCCTTTTAATAGCTTAAAATCTGTATTATAATACATATATATCAATGTATAGATAGAAAAAGGTCTAAAGAATATATACCACACTAACAGTTGTTAACTCTATTTGAATAATTTATAAATTTGTCTGGCATTTTGTAATCAGAATACACACACACATATATAAGCATGAACATTAGGAATATTAGTATCATTCAAAGCAAAAAGTTTTAAATAAGATAAAGAGACACTCATAAAAGACACCAGCTACCAAGAATATCTTGTCATAAACATATAAACAAAAATATTCCATTAAAATATATTTAAAAATTAGAATAGCTGATAAGTTGTGCTTTGTAAACTAAGTTTTTTTAAAGTCTATGCAACCCTTGCAAAATGTGATCATGTACTCAGTTACAAAAGGAAGTACAATACATCTTCAATAATAGAAATAAAAAAGTCACATTATTGAACCACAGTGCAATACAACTATCTTCTAACCACAAAAGCAGCCAAAAAGAAGTTAGTCACTTCAAAAATCAAATAACACTGTTAAGTAACTCAAGGTCAAAGAAGAAATCAAAACCAAAATTTTAGACTAGAAATCAATGAGAATAAAAGCACTACATACTAAGGTTAAACAGAAAGAAATTTATAACTTTAAATGCTTTTAGAAATAAGTAAGAAAGAATGAAAATGAATAAACCACTTAACATAAGCCATTACAAAGAAAACAGCAAAGCAAAGATAACTAGAAGAAGATGCAATAAATATAAAGGTTGAAAGTGCTAATTTATTAAAGTAGAGAATAGAAAAATTGTACAATAGGGTAACACATCTGAAGAGCAGTTCTTTGAAAATATCGACAAAGAAACCTCTATAGTGTAGTTAAAATAGAAAGGGAGAGATGCATCAAAACTATAAGACGCTTTGATGGATGGATAGATAGATAAATGATAGCTATGTGATAAAGCAAATATAAAAGAACATTAATGGTAAAATCTATGTTGTGGGTATGTAGGTCTTCACTATAAAATTTCTTAAACTTTACTGTATGTTTGAAAATATTTGTAATAAAATAAATAAAAGTCGATTACAATCCAGAAAATCAGTTTGAGAAACATTACAGTCCAAGCTTTATTAAAACCAGGAAAAGGACAAAGATGCTCATTGTTGTCTCTACTCTTTAACATTTTTCTAGAAATTCAATAAAACACAATATGTCAAGTAAATGTATATAGACAGAAATTACAAATATAATAAAAGAGGAGAAATCATTATTTGCAGATGATATCATTATCCACCTGGAAAACCAAAGAGAGTAGAAAAATTATTAGAACTCTTAAAGAAGGTAAGTGGAGTGGCCAGTTACAAAATGATGTTTCACTACACACACAAAATATAAAGGGTTACTTCTAAACAGGCATGGTAGTAAGGGGAAGGATGGTGAAAGGCATCTTTTATGTTTTGCTCTGATTACAGTACTTCTGTGAGATTTAAATGTTTTACAACCAAAATGATTCGTGTAGTTGTTTGCAAAGGGGAAAATGAATTAATGGTAGACAGAATCCTAAAATATCCACTCCCCTCCTACCCAATTTCCCACCCTAATTTCCAGACCGTGTTTGTGATGAGATACCGTGCCTGAAATTGTTACATTATGTAGCAAAGTGGATTTTGCAGGTGTAATTAAAGTTCCCCTTAAAATAGGGAGATTACTCTGGATTATTCCCATGGCCTTTCTCTAATCACACAAATCTTTTAAAACCAGAGTTTTTCAGGCTAGTGCAAAAAGAAAAGTCAGAGAAATTCCAAGCATAAGAGGGATTCAGCGTGTCACTCCTGACCTGAAGATGGAAGGGGACACATGAGGAAAAATGTGGGTGGCCTCTAGAAGCTGGGAACATAGGGATCTCAGTCTTACAAGAGCAAGGAACTGAATTCTGACAACAACCTGAAGGAACCCAGAAGTGGATTCTTCCCAGAGTCTCCAGATAAAAGCCAAGTCCCTTAGAGGAGCACTGTAAGATCCTCAACAGAGAACTCAGCCAAGCCCACCAGGACTTCTGACCTATCGAATGGTGAGCCAATGACGTGTTGTTGTAAACTGCTAAATTTGTGGTACTTTATAATGGAACAATAGAAAACAAATACAGATGCTCCTCTATTTACAGTGGGGTTATATCTGATAAACATAAACTGAAAATATCATTAAGTTAAAATGCATTTAATACACCTAATCTAATAAATGTCATAGTTTATCGTAGCCTACCTTAAGTGTGCTCACAACACAATACTCACAAAGTGCTGGCAACATGGTACATTGTAGAGTGTCTGTTGTTATTCTTGTGATCATGTGGCTGACTGGGAGCGGAGGCTCCATGTTGCTACACAGCATCACTGGAGAGTATTGTACTCTGCCTGGGAGAAGATCAAAATTCAAAGTTCAAAGTATGGTTTCTACTAATTGTGTATTGCTTTGCACAACCTTAAAGTTGAAAAATCACAAGTTGAATCATTGTAAGTAAGGAATCATCTGTATAAAATACATTATTTTAGCAAAACAATGAGATATGATGCCTATCAAATTTTCAAAGGTTCAACCCCATCAATGACCCAGTCATGCAGGTGAATAGGGAACTGACATACCCATACACCCATGGAAATGGAAATGGGTGATATCTTCAAAATGCATTGGGCAAGCCCTGGCTGGTGTAGCTCAGTGGATTGAGCGCGGGCCTGAGAACCACACGATCGCGGTTCAATTCCAGGTCAGGGCACATGCCTGGGTTGTAGGCCAGTTCCCGGCGGGGGGACACACCAGAGGCAACCACACATTGATATTTCTCTCTCTCCTTCCTTTCCCCTCTAAAGATAAATAAATAAGTAAAATCTTTAAAAATTTTCATCTGAAAGAAAATGCACAAGAATAGTCCAGAAATTTGTGAGAAAAAAAGACAGAAGTGCTTACCCTAGCAGATATGAAGTAATAATTTAAAGCTCAAGTGCTTAAAAAACTGCGGGATTGGTGCTGGTATGAATATTAGGACTACTGAACTGAAGATTTGCAAAATATTTAGTGCCCTACAAAAATACAAAAGTAATTAGTATTACAATGACATTCAACTATTAACCATAACATTGCTAGAATTTTTAATGGCTTAGAAAAATGCTTACCAAAAGTAACTTCAGAAAATAAATAGCTAAAGATAAACAATTCGAAAATGTTACAAGAAAATACAGAACAATGTCTCTAATCTTGTTGTAGAAAGGCCTTGTTATGCAAAATTCAAACTGCAAAAGCCATAAAGAAATGACTGATAAATTTGAATACATCAACATTTAAAATATCTATACCCAAAAGACCCCATAAGCAAAATTTAAGAATAAGTCTGCAAAAAAATTGCCCACACATATAACAAAGATTTATTTCCAGACTACAGAATCCAATAATAAGAAGCCAAACAGTCTAATTGGAAAATGAATGAAAGATATAAGCAGGCAAGTCATGAAACCACATGAGCAAAGAGCCAACAAACACATGAAAATATTCCTTAACCTCACTAAAAATCAGAAATGCAAAGAATGAGACAACATTTTCACCCATAACATTGGCAAAACACTCAACTGACTGGTTAATACCCAGTAGGGATAAAAATTTGGGAAAATGGTTATTCTTATTCATTGCTGCTGGTGGGGTATGATGAGTCTTCCTACATGGAAATTTGGCATTACATGTTAAAATTTCAAGATGTGCTGTCTTTGGCCCATTTATCTCACTTCTCCGTATCTACCTTACATAAAAATTTTAGCAAATGCAGAAAAGGCATATACAAAGATTTTCACTGCAGCATTGCTTTGAAAAAGATTTTATTTATTTATTTTTAGAGAGGGGAAGGGAGGGAGAAAGAGAGGGAGAGAAACATCTACGTGTGAGAGAAAACATCCATCAGTTGCCTCTTGCACACCTTCAACCCCTCACAGACGGGCCTGGCCCAAAACCCAGGCACGTGCCCTACAGGAAGTCACACTGGTCAGGGCTGCAGCATAGTTAGTAGTAAAATTTTTTAAAAAGCACTGAAAACAATATGTATTTGATCAATAGGTGAATATATCACTCTATCAGTAGTTAACTATAGTACACACATTCGATGGACTGCTACTATTCAGTACATAAAATGAATGAGATTTACACAACTGACATGGAAAGATCTTCAAGCTGTAGCACGTGAATTAAGCAGTGAACAGAACAATACATAAATAGGATGGCATTTATATTTTTAAAAGTAAAAAACACAAAATGAAGCTATGTATTTTCATATGTATACAGTAATGTAAGAGGGACTTGAAATTTATCTGTCTTGTGTTTTGTAATAATGTATTGATTCATGTGTAATTAAGAAAACATTTTTAAATAAAAACAAACAAAAAGCTAATTGCCTGTTAAAGATGTATTCATATTGCCATTAAAACCATGCTAACAGTGACCAGAAGGGAGAGGGGAGGGAATTCCAGGGGAAAAGGGGAAGGGTTTAGAGGAACAACTATAAAGGGCACATGGACAAAAGCTAAGGAGGCTGGAAGTGGGAGGGAGGTGGGGAGCACTGGGGGGTGGGCTGGAATGGGAGTAAAAGACAGGAAACTGTACTTGAACAACAATTAAAACAAATTTTTTTCAAAATGAAAAAAAATCATGTTATAGACAAATACTTGATGAGATGACAATATCCACTAGGTTATTAAATAATAACATGCTATGATGATACTTTTATTTAGAACTATGACTACATACAGGGTCCAACACAAATAATGCCCAATTTTATTATAAAATACAAGATAATAAGCATGTAATTCTGTAACATAACAACATCACACTCAAGCACACTATATGACATTGTAGGTGAAATGCTCAAATTAAAACCATAAATGATTACATCCATATTATTACCCTCCCAACTACACTGAAGCAGGTGTGACTTCTTCTAGACTTGGTACATAATGCATAGAAAAATGTTGGAAGTACATAAAACCCAAAGATTAATGGTGGTCCTTTCTAGGTGGTGAGATAACATTTTTTTTTGCTTTTAGTATTTTGGGTTTTTTAAAAAATATTTTATTTATTTATCTTTAGAGGGGAAGGGGAGGAGAGAGGAAGAGAAACCTCAATGTATGGTTGCTTCTCGTGCATACCCTGCTGGGAACTGGCCTGCAACCCAGGCATGTGCCCTGACTGGGAATCGAACCGCAATCGTCTGGTTCGTAGGCCGGCGCTCAATCCACTGAGATACACCAGCCAGAGTGCTTTTGGTATTTTGTTTATGCTTGCATATATTTTCTGAATATTCCATAATAAGAAAAATAGAAACAACATGGAGTTTAGGTTGGAATTCAGACTGTAAAAGAAGTGTAGTTGGCAAGAGGACTAAAGGCTGCTGAAAACTGAAATTAAAAGTAGGGTTGCGGGGTATGTGGGGTTTTAGAATATGGAGTTGGGGAACTAGACTTTATGGGGCCTAGGAATCAACAGTAGGAACATAGGGGTTAAAATTAATAGTAGAGACTATGGACTTTTAGAATGAATGCAGGTGCTGTGAGAAATGGAAATTATAACTAAAGGCCTTGTTAAACTAAAAGTTTTAAAAAATAACTATAATAGCAATATTGGTGAAAGCATGGGAATATCCAAATAAACTGGAATTCTCAGATATTTCTGGTAGGACTGTATATTGTTATAACTGTTCTGGGGAGCCTGTGACCTTTTGGCCCTAGCTCTTCCATTTCTACATATTTCTCCTTGAGAGAAATCTTAGAAAGATGTAGTTACTTAGTTATATCAATTTTTGTGTCTATATTTCTTATAATAAAAAAGACCTAAGCATGGAGTTCTTGGTTAAATAAATAATTAGCATTGCAATGCAATGACATTCACCCGTTAATAATAACATTGTAAGAATATTTAGTGGGTCAATCTATCTTAAAGGGGCTTCCCTAAAGATGAGATTATACACAAAATTCTATGTGTAAGTATATGTTTGGCCAGCAGTGGATCCATTCATCAGATTCTCAATTTGGGGCATGAGCCATTGTTTTGGAAGGTTAGAATTAGAACTGGAGGGTAAAATAACAGTTGTATTTCCTCTATGACTCAAGAGTACTTTGGATAGTGCTTTTGTCTTTATACTTTAAAATATTGAGTTAATACATGCTTTTGTTTACAATTCAAACCTTAGTATCTGAAGTTGCAAGTCAAAGCTCCCGTCTCCTTTCACTCTGCAATCTCATTGTGCACCCTAGATGAAGCACAGTTAATAGTTAGGGGTATGTCCTACCAGATCCATTTTATTCCTATGCATTCACAGGTCTTTATCAATCGTACTGCATCCCAAATAATACCAAGGTGAAAAAGATTGTTTATTTAGGGCTTACTATGTGCCTGAAGTAAGTGTACTAAGGCTTTGCCTTTGTGAACTCACTGTGGTCAGCGCCCAAGTTGTCTCCTGCCCTCCATATACACCGTGAACCCGCTTGCCCTCTTGCCCCCCCCCCCATTATTCACAAGGTAGCTGGAAAGATTGTTAATTTTTAAACGTAAATCAAATCTCATTACCCTTCAGTGTCTTCCATTGTGCCTGGAATGAAATCTCAATTCCTTAGAGACCCTACAATCAACAATCCTTTATAGTTGAGTTTGCTGGACCCGGAGCAGCTCAGGCGCGGTCGGGGGTTAGGGACCCAGCTTCACCCGGTAGGGAGGACCTCCCCAGGGGCAGGGGCGGGGCTTCTCGACACGGAGGTGGAGCCTCAGACCAAGTGTTAGGAGAGCCGGAGGGGGGAGGCTTTCAGCGGAGGACGAGCGAGGGGAGCGGGGCTGAAGCAGGGCCCCGGACCTGGTACGCTCCTGTGAGCCCCACGGAGCTATTGCCGCCGAGGTGAGCGTCTTCTCCCCCGGGTTGGGGGGTGGGCTCTGCTCGCACGGCCATCGTGGGCTCCTCGCTGGGTTAGTTCCCACGGGACCCCGTGCGGAGGCACGGAGGTGGCGGCATTGGGGAGCCTGCGGGAGAGGCTGGTGAAGGGGCCCGGCGGCCTGCCCCAGTACTCCCTCCACCCCGCCTTCTCTCCCCTCCCCCAGGCCTCGGTCGGCGCCAGCGGAGAGCTAGCCGCATCTTCTGGGGCAGCGGGACAGCGGCCGGCAGCGCGGCGAGACAGCGGCCGACAGTGGGGATGCGAGGTACCGGCATTAGCCGTGGCCAAGTGGCTCTAGAGAGGGAGTACAGGCTGGGCCTTCGGCGTTTCTCTCACGGGTTCGAGGAAGGCGGCCTCTGGGGAGGGGGAAGGTGAGGGGCGGGAGGGCAGGCTTCGCGGGTAACTACTAGGCATTGTATGTGTATGTTTTGGGATCTAAATGGTACTATAACACGCAAATACATATTCATTTCGGCAAATTGCTTTTTAAAAACTTAATATGCCTTGTAGATCTTCCTATATCAAGGAATCTCTATTTGTCTTATGTACAAACAGCTGCATTGTATGATTGTACTACAGTTTATTTAACCATTTCCGGATCGATGTACATTAGCTTGTTTCCCTTTTGGGGGAAGGGGGCTATTACAAGCAATGCTATAATGAATGGATTCGTATATGTTTCATCCACATGTACGAGTATTTCTGTAGGAGCAATTCTTAGAAGAGTAGTCGCTGGGTCAAAGTGTGTCTGCATTTTCATAGATTTGTCCAAATTGCCATCCCAAAAGGCTATGTTAATTTACAGTATCCAATGTTGTGTGAGTGCCCATTTTTCTACAATTGTGCCAACACAAATTATTATCAATCTTTGTAATTTTGACCAATTTAAAGGGCAAAAAATGGTATGTCATTGTTTTCCTTTGCATTTCCCTGATTACTACCGAAGTTGAACCTATTCTTTATTTGCCGGATTACAAAAGTAAATAGGCAAATATCAAGTCTTCCTATCTATAAGCAATAAGCATTTTTAAAATGTAATACTAGAGAAAGCCTCATTCGCAAGAGCAATAAAAACAAATAAAAATACCTAGAAGTAAACTACAAAACTTTATTGAGGAATATAATAAAAGAACGTTTGCGTACACGAAGAAGGAATACATGCTTCTGGATAAGAAGGCTCAATTTTGTAGCGATGTGCATTTTCCCTATGTTGCTTTATACAGTTAATGCAATTTCAATAAATATACCAAGTTTTTGGAACTTAATATGATTCTAAAGTTCATCTGGAAAAAAAGGATGGCTAAGAATAACGAAGAAAATATCTTATAAGTCAAAGTCGGGGTATTTATACTACCAGATATTAAAATGTACTCTAAAGGAATAGTATTTAAATTACAATGGACAGAACAATATATCAGAATAGAAAAGCCCACAATTAGAGCCACATTGTATCCCAAGATTTATTGGAGAAACATTGTTGCCTAGACGTGGGAAACTGCCATATTAAAACCTACAAGCATGCACATTGCCCCCCCCTCCCCAGGAAGCTTCAATTTTCCTTTGAGAGCAGACTCCTTTGTTTGGAGAAAACCACTTTATTGGATCTGTTAGTGATAACAAGGTACGAACTCAAGAGTTAAAATTAGTGGCTTAGTAGCTAGAACTAACGATGTGACCCTTTAGTTAGATTAAGATGGATTCAGGTTAGCCTGCAGTGCGGCGAGGGAAGGAGTCTCGATATTATCGGTCTTTAAAAAATTTTTCCCTGACCTAATGGGCAGAAATGTTATGTCATTGTTTTCATTTGCATTTTCGTGTTTATTGTGAGATTGAACGTCTTTTATGTGTTGATCCAGGATGATATGTGATTCCTGGAAGCAGGTAACAATGGGGGACCCATTGCTTCTCTCTCAGAATGGAGTTTGGCTAATTAGTACAGCTCTACCCAGAAGCGTGAGCATAAACAGGTTGACTTTTTAAATTTTCCTCAAGCACTAAGGCTCTAGACACCTTAGATCGGGGGCGGAGGCAGTTTTCAGGACATGGCCGAGATTTGGCGCTGAGCTGTGTCATCGCGAGGTTTGGCAGCCAGCACCGCAGTGGGTCGGAAACCTCGTGGTAGGCGAGATCCCTGCAGGACAGGAGGTTCCTCCCTTCCCCCGAAAAACTCCCAGTCATTTTCATGAAGTCCAGCCTCTCTCCTTTTTAGGAGCGTGAACTCGGTCTCGCGAGATCCCGTGTTTCCGAAAGGCGAGGCGCGGGCGGCATCCTGCGGTGATTTCGAAGGTCTCTCTGAGACCAAAACGTAATATCGCGATAGTTATCATGGCGCATGCGGGAGCAAGTGGCGGCAGATTGACTCCGCCCCTCGACGCTTCGTGGGGTTGTGCGTCATTTGCTTTTTGCTTCTTGTAGGTTGAGAGCAGAGCCTTACTTCGGCTTTGGTGGGAGGAGGGGTCTGGGAAGGGCTGGGCTCTGGCTTTTTCCCGTCCGGTAGAGGTTCTCGCGGGATCGTGCAGAGGCAGCTGCCGTTCGGCTACGGACTGCAGCAGCGTTGGAGGCAACGGCAGCGTCTTCGGCTCGTGCAGATCTTAGCCGATGAGTTCTCGCGGGAGTGGGGTTACGTCCTCGTGGGATCCGTTGGCGGTGGCGGAGGTAGCTTGGGGGTGGGGGGGGCAGTGACTAGGGTCGGTCCGCTTGCTTGTTAAGATGGCGGCGGAAGCTGATGTCTGTCCGGCCAGGACCCGACACTAAGGTGTTGGCTGTCCGCTTTTATGACGCTTCTCAGATACCCGACGTTATGGAGGTGACCATTGTCGGGACCCCGAGGTATTGATAAATCAGACCTGAGGCCAAGACCACCCCGGCTCTAGTTAGGATGAGCCGACACCATTTCCCGGGCCTTAGCCGCGTGTGGGCCCGCCTTTGCCCCACCAGTCTACGCCTCCGTTGTCGCCGCCGCAGTGGGCGGGTTGGGAAGGGTGGGGGGGTGGGAGTCCTGGAGTTCGAGAGGTGTGGGTTGGGGGTTAGATTAGGTGGCAAGGGAGAGGAGTACTAACCTGCAACAACTGGTTCCTTCTCCCACTACCTTTTTGCTGGCTCGCCTCCTTTCTCCGCCCCTGCGGCCGATCAAATCAATCACCTAGTTTTTCTTGAGATAGACTATACTTCCCCAGCTCCCATGCTCTTTGATTAAGGGGTCAAGCTTTTTGCTTCTGACGTATTCCTCCCACTTCTCCCCTAATTCTGTGGTCCCATTGAATCTTCTTTATCTCTGAGGGTATTTAAGAGAGGGAGGCAAAGCTTTTCCGTATCATCTCTTGCCCAGCTCTCCTAAGGAAGAGCTTAGCCCAAGGCCACTATCCTGTCCGGTTTCCCTCTTCCATTGGTTCTCTTGACGCAGGCGTTGAATAGAATCTTTCCTTTTCCCTTCATTTACTCCATCTTTATGGATGGAGCCATCGTAGCCTTTCATTTTCTCAGGTCTTCACGCTTTATGACCCTGATCGAAGCACAGGGCACACTGATTTCTCCAACTCTGCGTGCTGTTCAACCACTCAGGCAGAACAGTGAATGGGTTGGTGGTTGGATGATTGCAGTCTTCATGACCTCTTCATTCTAGGGGCCATTAGTCTTCTTCATAACAACACCCCCCCCCAAAAAAAACAACTAAAAAGCTGTACAGGGTAACCCTCCGGTAAACCAAATTTTTGTCTTTCCACCAAACTCCCCTCCATCCCCCCCTCCCACAAACTTGGGAACCGCCCCTTTTCCCTGCCTTGTTCTGAGATCCTGTGGTCTGTGGAAATCTGTCCTTGCTTCTGACTGTCTCTTACACGTTATTCACTTCTTAATCCTTGCCCCTCATACTCTTTTTCCAGGAGCTGAATTCCCTAGAGAGAAGGTACTGTACTGTCAGGCTCCACTATGTTCCCCCTCCCCCATGTGCTACAAAATAAAATAACTTTTATAGATTATCTCCTGCCTCTCAATCATTGCCATGTTCTACTTCTTTTCTGCTCCTCATTTCATCATTACTACAGGTAATTAATTGCCTGTCATTTCTTTTTTTAGATTACATGTTAAACATCATTTTATCCTGATGTTGTCAGACTGAGGAGACACCAACATTCCCCAGTCAAGGGGATGCAGCCTAGTATTGTGGAAATACTGTGTGCTTTGGGTTCATGTTAACTTTGTGGCCTTGGGCAAATTACTTTTCAGATTCTTGGTTTTTTCATTTGGATAATGGAGATATAGCACTTGTTGTTGCTAGAATTGGACATTTTGGAAAGTTCTTGGCTTATGGTAGCCACACAGTAAATTGTTACTATTCCTTGGTGTAAAAATACATTGTCAGATGCATTTGAGTCATGTGGTAGTTTTATGATGTAGGAAAGGAGGAGATTTTGTTCCTTTAACTGTAATTTTTTCATGCTAGTCCTATCATTTTTGTGTTTTTTCCCCTCTTCATAGGCCATACTATCTGCAATGGTTCGTAAAGTTTGGATGTAATTCCCACCTGTGTTAACCTCTAGTCAAGGAATGCTAGAGCAAAATTATTATCTTGGAATAACACAAGCCATAATGTTCCTCTCAAATACAGCCCCCTGGGTGTTCTGTCTTTTAGTAGGGGTGCCTCATCCCTTCCCTCTTCCCACTTACACCTTCAAAGGCAGTCTGTCTTATCAGTCATCCTAGATGGAATTTGGTGCATTCCTTTTCACAGTGATAAAGGGAACTTCTGCTAGCTAGTTTTCAGGCGTTCATAGTGATTACCCCCTACCTTCTTTGGTCTCTCAGTGTAGGGATCTGCTATTTGGTCTTACTTGAAAAGAATAATTTATATCCGAGTGAGTTTAGGAAGGTGGTTTGAGATACCAGGCTTCTTTTGCAAAGGGAACTACTAAGTAGAAGTGACTTGGTTCAATGTGGAGGTAGTTTTCCTACTGTTATATTTTGATTAGACCAATATTAAAGTGAATGCTTTTTTCTAATTATCTTTGTGGGTTATGGGGTTTGAAACAGAAATGTGATGGAGAAAAGTTTACCTACGAGTAAAAATTTACCATGGGTAATCACCAGTCAGTAATTAACTATATGTATATGTGAACACTGGTTTTGAGCTTCTTAAAAATATTTTATTTATTTTTAGAGAGAGGGGAAGGAAAGAAGAAAGAGTGGGAGAGAAACATCAATGTGTGGTTGCCTTTCATGTGTCCCCTGCTGGGGACCTGGCCTGCAATCCAGGCATGTGCCCTGACTGGGAATCCAACTGGTGACCCTTTGCTTCACAGGCCTGTGCTCAATCCACTGAGCCACACCAGCCAGGGTGGTTTTGAGCTTTAAAATTTATTCCATTTTAAGTACTTTGGAGGTAATAGAACTTTCCTCTTTTTTTCACTGGAGGTCAGGGGATCACTTTGTTTTAAGATACTGCTTTGGTGTTTTTTAGAGCGGGTCAGCAATGATCAGAACTTAACCTTAATTTGACTCTTGTCATTTAGAACTAGAACAAATCTGGGAATGACAATCTAGGTGTGGCCTAAAAGGTTTAATTTATTCTAGGTAGATCTCTGAGAAGAGAGGAAGAAGTGGAAATACCAGTTGAAAACTTTTGTTCAGTGGCAAAGTTCAACCTGAGTTTCTAGGGTGTTTATAATTCATCTCCCAGTGTGGCCAAAATGAATGTATAAAGGTGAAAATGTTTTATGTGTGCAAGTTTTTTTTTTCGCCAAAAATAATAAATTAAACTTTGCCATGGAATCAATTTATAGTGAGGATAAAAATTGTTTATAGAGTACTCACTATCCCCCATAATTTCATTTGTGTTGAGAACTGAGTTGAGCTTTCAGAGGGTGTTGTCAGATTAGAATTGTTTTAGCTGTTCTTTCTGAATTCTTTTCAGCGCTCAAAGCAGGTCGTGAAAAATGCAAATTGCTACATGAGGGCGATTGCTTAAGAAATAATAACTATGATTATGTTTGAACATTGATATAATAATAGTTAACTCCCCTACACCCTAATAAATGTTTGTGTATCTCCCCCCACACACCTTTTTTTTAGGGACTTCAGCAGTCTGACCTGTAATACTCCAGAGGAACCAGCAGACCAACTTGGTCAGGAAGGTTCAGAAAGCTGTTGGAGCAGTGTTGGTATTTCCCACCAGGATGAGTATGATTGGCTGTGATTTTAGGTTAGTTTTTCTAAATCTTTGTGGGTAGTATTTGCATTTTACTTCCCGGAATGGAGATGTTGGGGGGGGGTATTTTCATTCTGTAATTGAGTTACTCTGGTTTCTAACACTGATCTGAAGTGGCACTAGTTGGTTCTTATATTTAAGTGGAGTTTATTACTGAATTAAACTCTTTGAATGAATTCTGACTACATAATTTTTTAATTCACCTTAAGCATCATTCAAAAAATAAAATTGCAAGATAAGTCTAACCAGTTTTGTTTTAAAGGGCTATGAAAAACTTCAAACATACACAAATTGGGTGGCATAATGAT
Source organism: Sturnira hondurensis (assembly GCF_014824575.4). Taxonomy (NCBI): domain Eukaryota; kingdom Metazoa; phylum Chordata; class Mammalia; order Chiroptera; family Phyllostomidae; genus Sturnira; species Sturnira hondurensis. The sequence continues at coordinate 261,131 of NW_028094412.1, read as the reverse complement.
CCCCCTGTGTACCTATTACCTGCTTTTAACATTTACCAACTTGTAGCTATTCTATTTCATCTATAGTTCTACCCACTGCCCCCCATTTTGAAATAAACCCCTATGATCACATATTTATTTGCAAAAATATGTATCTCTAAAAGATAAGGACTCCATAGACATAACCTAAAAAAAATCACAACTCAAAAAAGTAATTTTTTTTAAATAACAAATAAGAAGCTAGTATTCAAATTTTACAGTGAATTAGGATCCAAAGAAAATCTATTTTAAAGTATTGGTATGTTTCTAACTCTATTTTAATCTGCAGGTTCTCTCCCTTTTGCTTTTTTCTTCTGATTTATTTGTTGAAAAACTTGTCCTATAGTTTTCCCCACATTCCGTGATTATATCCCAGTCATGGTATCTAAATTAACCCATTCTTGCTAAGTTAAAGACCCTGGACGACCCCATTATAATGGAACAATGGCAGTAATCTCCTGTATCCCAGTTGGAGTTGATACTGCTGGCCTAGGCACTACCCCAAAATAACTAGTCATGGATTCTTTTTTTCTGTGGCAGAGTCTGATTTAATTGATACCTGACTTCAGTTCCATGTCTTGGCCCTGCTTACTGCTCCACATGAAAAGTAGGCCTCCTTGTGGAAGAAGCTAATGTTTCCTAGATAATGAACTGATTGTGCCTTTGGGGTTTTTCATCATGGTTTCAATTTCCTTAGGTGGTTTAGTTATTTTTATACTATGTCATAATATTGCTTTTTATTCTTTTGATGTTGGTATCTCAGCCACTCTGACCTATAACTTCTTGGCTAATGAGATTTAGTGATGAATTCCTCTGGTTGTGATATACTTTTTGAAATGGCAAAAAACTAAACAGTTTTTGAGAGCATCCACTTACATCCTTATTCAGCTGTTTTGCACAACTGTAGTTTTCCTGTTGTTATTTTTAATTTTATTTCTTCTGGAAATGATGCCCACCCCCTCCAGCATAAAGTCCTTTAAACCGTTCATTTCTCTCCTTGTGTAGCATTGGCCATCCTGGGATCTACTGTATGTCTTTTCTACAGTCAAAACCTGAGAACAGAAAGCTGGACACAGACTCCAGCCAGCTTTTGACTTAGCACACATGGGGGCAGAGCAAGGCCATTTGTGCCTACCTATAAAATGAGAGTGATTACAAATTGTAGGGGTACAGAGAATCTAGATGTCATGAATGAAAAGTTTTGGAGGTAGTAGAAATATTACTGTAAATCCAGTGCAATGGACCATGAGTTCAGAATTTTGGGGTCTTTGTTCATTAGTGGAGAAATCAGATTACTAGTTGAAAGTAGACTAAGTATTAAAGAAGTGATTTCTTGGAAAATAACAGAGAAGTCCATTCATTTAACAACAAAATTTCGAGTACATTGGATATAGTGATTAGATATTTACCCCTGTTCTGAGTTTTCTGTTGTTAGGAAGTTTGAACAGGTCACTTCTAATCTGAAGTTTATGAAACCAGGACAACTGTAGATTTTTGGGACAGTTTTGCACATAGTAGGCATTTTATTATTTATATTGTTTCCAGAGTTCTTAACAGCTATGGGTTTACAATATTATTGCATTCTTTCTTTTGTTGTATCTTTTAGATTATGGGCTCTAAAGTGTTACTGAAATGCCAGACTTGGTTGCTCTGAAAATATGTGCTCTTTACATTCCATGTTACCTCCCTTGCAGTGAGATTAAGATGCTAAAATCTGATGTGTAGCTGTAACCTTATTAGGCTGCTCTACAGTGATCTCACCATCTGTAAGGTTGATAGTCACAAGCACTTGGGTTCTGAGTGTTTTGCTGTATTGTTCTCTAACTCATTTTCTCAATGACTGGTTACCAGATGTTTATATGTTAATGTCAGGGATAATTCAGCTCTGAAGATTCTTTGGAAGCCCTCTCATTTGATGTGTCATAGTGGTTGGGTTGCTAAAACTTGATGTACTTGTTGACCAGCTTGGTCTTCTGGTTATAGCAGTGCTTTCAGATAGCGAAGGAGTGGCTCTCTGAGTAAAGCAGGTACAGGTTGTGTTTAGGCTGTTAGCCTGAGCATTTTAAGTTTTTAGTTCCCTAAAAATGTTTTTAAGCATTTGGTTTTTAACATTACAGTGGTGACATGAATTGATCCCAGAATGTGATTTTACAGAAAGTTGAAATTTGTGTTAGCTTCTTATGAATGTATCATTAAATGGAGATTGGTATTATAGATTGATTCAGTCTGGATTGCTGGTTGGACTAGATGAATGTGAAAATTCTTTTTCAACCTTGAGATTCTGATTGTGTAATCTTAGATGTTGAGAAAAAAGTTATTTTACCTTTTCAGTAATTGTTAGGTAGAAACTAAAAGGCACTAGGATTAAGGAAATGCAAATGGTGGACTAATGTTTTAGTATAATCATTTAGATTTTAAAGATTGAAAAGTGCGAACTTGCTGCCATGAATTTATGTACCATCTTTTGCATTCTCTGGGTTTAAAGCCCTTAAAATTAGATACTAGAGATAATTGCTCTGGAAATACTTGGGTGTATTGTATTTGGTGGCTGCTATATTTTGGCACAGTTTTGGAAGGTTGCTTTAATGCTGTTATTATTTGCTGTGATTATTTTCTTACTTGCCTGTCTTTATAGTGAGGCATATTTCTCCTGGTGTTTGCTTTTTTGGTTTTTACTTCCATTACTGATTATTATTCTGCCAATTGACTTTTTGTAGGTAGAAGTACCTTTTAGCATAGTGCTTAAGAACACTAGTCAGACTCCCTAGGTACAAATTCTGGCTCCATTTCTTACCAGTTATATCATGTTGTGTGATTTATTTAACTTCTGTGCCACAGTTCTTAATTTTGAAAATGGTAAACTTGCTTCATAGGGTTTTCAAGAAGTTTAGCTGAGTTAATGCATATAAAATGCTTAGAACAGTGTTTCTGAAACTTTAGGTAACATCAGAATCACCTAGAGGCTCGCTAAAACACAGATTGCTTGGCTCCACCCCCAGATTTTCTCATTCTATAAGGTGGGGGCTGAGAATTTGCATTTCCAACAATTTCCCAGGAGATGCTGTTTTTGTTGATCAAGGGAACTACTGGAATAGAACAATGTATGGCATAGAATGTTAACTGCTTTTTTTTCCCTGGGCTACTTTCTCAGTCTCTGAGTAAAAATACTTGACTCTTAAGTGCTATTTAGTACTGCCTTCATCTAGAAGCAGTTTTGAAATCTTTTGTTAAAGTGGTTTTCAAAAAATGGCACCCAGATCAGTATCAGCAGTATCACCTTGAAATTTATCATAAATTCAGATTCTTGGGTTGTACTCCTATCTGTATTTTATTTTATTCTTTGTAAAGATTTTTATTTATTTATTTTTAGAGGGGAAAGGAGGGGGAGAGAGAGAGAGAGAGAGAGAGAGGGAGAGCAACATCAGTCTGTGGTTGCCTCTCATGCGTCCCCCACTGGGGACCTGGCTGGCAACCCAGGCATGTGCCCTGACTGGGAATCGAACCTGCGACCCCTTGATTTGCAGGCCAGAGCTCAAGCCACTGAGCCACACCAGCCAGGGCACTGTCTGTATTTTAAAAGTATGTCTTGGACTAATTGGGGTGCCTTAGACTTTTTAACAGCTTTATTGAGATATAATTCACATACCATACAGTTTACCCATTTAAAGTATACATTGGAGTTTAGTTGTTCACAGTTGTACAACCATTACCATATTAATTTTAGGACATTTTCATCACCCCTCAAAGAAACTCAGTACCCATTAGTAGTCACTTCTCTCTCCCAACCTGCAGTGCTGGGAACCACTAATCTACTTTATGTCTCTATAGATTTGTCTATTCTACAAATGGAATCATGCTGTATGTAAGAAGCTTTAAAGTGATTAAAATGCTTTTCTTTTATTGCAAAAAGTGGAATACAGATATGGAAAACCACCCCAAAACAGTTTATACTTTAATAAATAATTTTAAGGTGAACACTTTTGTACCCACTACCCAAATCAAGAAATAAAACTTCCTGTCACCTTAGAAATCCTTCATATGCCCATCCCAGTCACAGCGTCCTCCCTCCCTTGGAAAGTGTCTGCCATTCTGACATAATAATCACTTCGCAATCTATTACGGTTTTATTATCCAAGTGTGCATCCCTGGATAGTCTGGTATATTTTGTCCATGTTTTTTAAAAGATTTTATTTTAGAGATGGGAAGAGAGGGAGAAAAACATCAAAGTGTGGTTGTTTCTCATGTGCCCCCTACTGGGGACCTGGCCCCCAACCCAAGCCTGTGCCCTGACTGAGAATTAAACCAACGACCTTTTGGTTCACAGGCCGGCACTCAGTCCACTGAGCCACACCAGCTAGGGCTGTTTTCTCCATCTTTTAAAATTTTATTTGTCTTATAAATATCTATAGCTTCCTTTTTTTGCTTTTCTTTTTTCTATACTGTATCTGAAGAACTCAGGCCATTTGACCTGTAGTTGCCCAAAGACTGAATTTTTCTGGTTGCATACTGAATATAGTTCAGCATGTTCCTCTGTCCTCTGTATTTTCTGCAGATGGACAGCTGGATCCGGAGGCTTTATAAATTCAGGTTCATTCCCTTTGGCGAGAATATTGGCAACGCTGTGTTCATTCACAATATTCATTAGGTTGTAATGATGTTGTGAATATACTTTGTATGCTAACAGCCATTGCTGTCCAAAGCTTAGATCCATTAATTCATTGAAAGTGTCAAAATGTTGATGTTCTAACTCCATCACTTTGTTTTCATATATTAGGTGGAATAATTTTATAAGGTTACTCAATGATACAATTTGTATAAAAAGGGCAGGAAAATGCTTGATTTTTAATTTTTTCCGGTCACTATTTCTATCACTTTCAGCAACTAACCTAACCTATAAATTGCTTCTTGTGGGGAAAATAATTTATTTGTTGGGGTTATTGGGATTAAATGAGAAAATTAAAAGTGTTAATATACTATAGGTAGTTAGTAGATGGTAATTTCTTTACACAGTATTTTGCTTAATGCTTCCAACAATTCATAGATGGGCAGTTATGGTGGTGAAGTGATGGCCAGTTAGCAAAGCGTGTCTGGACCCTTCAGGTCTGTGTTGGGTTTATCAGTAGTGGGAAGGAATGGGGTTTGTTCTTTGGTCATTTGGGGGCTAAGACTCTGGCCAGTGATAACTGAATGTTCCACCAGAGTAGTTTTTTTCACTTTGTTAAGCCTTGGGAATCACATTCATACCCTATGAAGGGTCTTGCCCATTTCTGTGGTGATGTGCACTCCATTGGTTGCCCTGATCTCCTTCCATCTACACAGCTCCCCCCCCCATTGTTCAAGTTTATTCTGTTCAAGGTTCTGCTGTAACCTTAGTAACCCATAATGAATCTTCCTACTAGTCAGTGGTATCAGCATTATTAAAGTACATTTTGGCACCATAAATAGCAGGTTAGAAAAGAGGTAAATATTCATTTTAATATATATTATCCAAACAGTACAGCACTTGACACACAGTAAGTGCTTAATAAGTTGGAAACCATTTTTTATGAATAGTCTGTCTTTTTCCCCTCATATCTTACCTCTCTTCATTCAGTTCAACAAGTAGTCACTGAGTGTTTCTAAGTACTGTGAGCTAAGAACATAAAATGAAAGAGTTGGTCTCTGCCCTTGAGAAACTCACAGTCCAATTAAGGACTAAGTGAGATCATGTTTAAAGTTCCTTAGCCTTTTCCTTTGTGTTATCATTTCTTCCTCTTCTTTGTCCATGCATAATGTAACCTATTGTTTCTCAAAGTTCTCCTTAGCTCCATATCCCTTCCCCGCTTTTGAGACTGCTGATATGTGAGAAAGCCTGCAATTGTCTCCTGTGAATACAGGGTAATAACAAGAAAAACCTTTGGGCCAAGATTAGGTTTCAAAGTGGTATGCATGGTTGACACTACAATATCAGTTTATGGTCTTTAGATGCACTTACACCTGGTCTCCAGCTTTCTATCCTGTTGCTTTAACTCTTCATTACACCTTCTCCTTTCCCCTCTACCATCCCCCCAGATTTTTGCTTCATAAAGATAGAAGCTTCTAAATCCAGTTAGTGATCTATCAAGTATCTAAAGAGACAGCTGTATTTCATACAAACTAGGATTTGAGTGGGCCTAGGGTTTATCATTGAATTTTCATTCTCATCTATAAAATGGTAATCAAAAAGCTTACTTCATAGGCTGTTGAGAACATTAAAGTAAAATGATATATTTTTAAATGTTTAAATTATAGAATGGTCTACAAAGATAAAGTCATTGTAATTTATGTAAAATGAGTACTTAATAACTCTGTTACTTGGGGCAAATTACTTCCTCCTGGAGCCTGTTTCCTCATCCTTTAACTAGGGGTGATGATAACTTACTCACTCAATAAGTATTTGAGGACATACTCAGTACTGCCAGATACTGGGATTACAAAGATAAGCAACTGGAGAATGGAGGGCAGCATGGTCTACTATGGGTGGGAGACTTGTAAACTACAGTCAAAAATTGTACTGTTATCAGTACAATAACATTTTAGGAGTGAACAAAATGTGTTATAGCAGATGAAAAATATATCACAGACTTAAAAACGCTAAATAACAACAACCAAAGTTAGTTAGATGTATCCCAAATGTCTCAACTGTTGTTTTGTTTTCTCAAAAGATTTGTACTTTAGATGTGTTTACTTCTTTAAGCTAGATTTTATGGACTCCTGAAGGGTGTTATGTACTGCACTAGTAGAGTACCCTGAAACTAATATTTTTTATGTAAAAGGATTATTTTTACCCACTTTATCATCATTTTTTAGTTTCTGTTACTGAATTAGTTTGGGAAAAACTAGAAAGTGTGTTCTTATTTTGGGAAAAGATTCCTACTCCTGCAGTATATTCAGTCACCATTAACATTTTGGTTAGTGTGTTCTCATCTTAATGGTAAGAGTAGCATTTAGAAAATTTTGGACATGGTTTTCCCAGAATAAGAACAAAAAATGTCTAATAATAAGAAAAGATAACTCAAGCTAAACAGTGGAAATACTGATTAAAATAATATCTCTTTTAACCAGGTTGGCAAAAAAAAAAAGAGAGAAAGAAAATGGAAATATTAAGTCCTGGTGGAAATATAGGGAAGAATCTGGTCTTAAATAATGCCCACAAGTGGTATAAATTAATACTGCTGTTTTGGAGATAATTTTGGCAAGTTGCAAGATAGTATAGCTTATATCATGCTATTTGTATGGTTTGTTTTTTTAAACTGGGGTAAACTGATATATTTGGGGGGGAGGAGTGGTCAAGAGGAGCTTGATCTTGTTCTGTGATGTTTGCATTTCTGTTTGAGAAATTTAAAATACACTGAAGAGTACAGAGAATAATATAATAAAAACCCTTTTCCTCTTCCCTCCCCAAATTGAAGATTTCTTAACACTTATTTTTGCTTCAAGTCTCTTAGGGTGGGGGTAGTATAGGTAAAGGGGAAATACTTTTTAGTAATACTTTAACCCAGTGTTCCCTTCCTCTCTGCGATCATTACCGTGAATTGCTTGGATTTTTATGCCGTGAGAATGGTATAAATTACTCATGTAAGTAGAAATTCAAAAACTATGTGATGTCCCCACAACAATCTGCTATCTCTTGTGTAATATTATATTTGCATACTACTTTAGAGTTTGTAAAATCATTTAATAAGAATGCTTTGGGAATGAGACTTCATTTAGTCATTTATTCATTCCATTGTAAGTCTTGTTTGAAAACACTTTCTTGACTTTATTTTTAAGTAATATTCTTCATGATTATAGAAGTATACATTGCTTATTGTTGAAAAATACAGATAATTACAGAAATCTGAAATTATCATTCAGAAATAAATACTATTAACATGTTGGTATACAGTATGTTCTTCCAAGGCTTTTCTTTATGCCTGCGTGTAGCATAAACATATTTTTTAAAATAATTTTTAATTGTAATTCATTACCTTCCAACTTTTTATTTTGAAAATTTTCAAACAAAAATGCTGAAAGACTAGCACAGGAGCATTTGTATATCATCAGCTATATCCCACAGTTGTCAAGAATTCACCATATTTGATTTATATGTATATTTAACTTTTCTGAAACATGTAAACTAAGAAAATACTTCATCCTTAAATCCTTCAGCATGCATGTTTTAAGAATAAGGATCTATAAAACCACAATACTATTATCACACCTAGAGAATTTATTCTTAATATTATCTAATATCCTGTCCATATTTGAACTTTCTCAATTTTCCCCAAATTGTCTTTTTTTAGCTGTTTCTCCAAGCTAATATAGAAATGGTATTTTTAAGTTTGCTGTTTCCACTTAATATATTGACCCCTGTTCTGTGTCATAATGTATACTTCTATAGTGTTTTTTGTGGCTGCATTATTTGTATTGTGTGCATGATTTATAATTTGTTAACTAATTCCCTGTGTTCAAACCTTCAAATGCTAGTTTTTCTTTATTTTAAACAATACTTCCTAGCACACAGTAGACATTTTGTAAATAAGTGTTGAATAAAAGAAAGAAGCAGAATAACAGCGTAATAGAGAAATATTTGTAACATCCATGTTTCCTTAATAGATTTCTAGACCCCAAATGCAAACCTGTAGGGCTTTTGATACTATCCTGTTTAGAAAGACTGTCCTGCATTATTGTGTGGTATGTTTAGTATATAACCGGTGATTTACAGTATACAGCACCTCAGGGTAAGCCTTGATACTTTAGTATTAAAGAAGAGCATAAACCTGGATAGATCCAGTATCATTGCTGTAGGTGTCTCTTCTGATACCTACGTCTGCTGCCATATTTTTGATGGGGGCTAGTTTGACTTTTCTAGCCTATAGTACCTTGCAGTCTTTTGACCTAATCTTTGCTCCTCAAATTTCCTTATCTATCTGGAAGACAGCCTTTTACATAGACCATTATATTTTTACTGTTTAAAGTGAAAGACAGACTATCTGCATGGGTGAATTCAAATCTCTTCCTCTAGTGAAACAAAATGGTAATCTCTATGTCCAACAGAAGTGTTGGATACGATCTTATATTTGATATTTTCCATGTCAAACTCCTTATTTTGTAGGCCCAGATTAGGGGAAATGACTTGTCCAGGGTAACATGGCTGGTTCGTGGTAGAGTCAGTCTTTGAACCCAGGTTACTTCTTGTTTCTACTGTGCTAAAGATAAATGTTTTCTTAAAACTGAACTTCCACGCTTACCTCTATTTCCGAACGTGCCAGCAGGTGTCATTCCAGCAGGAAGTCAGTAAGTGGCCCCTTTCTAATAAGAAAGTTCCCCTCAAACGGGGAAAATTTAAGTGAGTAGAAGAGTAAATGATCAAGTCAAAAGTCCAGAGACAGCTCAGTTTCTTTGCCCTTTTGACTGTAGTTATTACTTGTCAACATGGGGTCAGTTTGGAGCTTTTTGATGGGACAATTCGATTTTGCTCTGTTTTCATGCATATTTATGAATGACATAAACCCATAGATGGGACTGAATTTCCTGCTTGTAAAACTTTTGGATTAAATGTTAGAACATATAGTTAAAACATTCTCTTTAGTGTTTGTATTGCATCCCATAGTATGGACTTTATATAGTTTAATCATACTCTTTTGTTGGGCCTTAGAAGTACAATTTATTCTGGGTCATTTAAAATTTTGATAGGTACTGAAGGTGATAAATAGTATTGAATTTTCCTTCCCACCAGCAGTGTTTGTGAGTGCCCTTTTGTCCACCTGTAAGATATTATTGATGTTTTTAATTTTAACCAGTCTGATCGGTGAGAAATAACATATTCTTGCTTTGATTAGCATTTTTTAATTAATAGTAAGGATGAGCAAATTTGTATTTTCTGCATATTGCAAGTTCATGCCCTCTTATTTTCAGTCTGATTATTTGTCTTAATTGAATTTTGAGCATTTTCTGTATATTAGAAATACTAACCCTTTATCCTATTGCAAATATTTTCTGTTTATAGTTAGGAATTTTTATGTAGTCAAATCTGTCCCCTTTTTTCTTTCCTTTATGGTTTCTAGATTGTGTATCTTGCTTGGAGGGTCTTTGTGAAGATTACAAGAATAGTTTCCTACATTATCTTCTAATACTTTTATAGTTTAGCTTTTCATGTTTGAGTAATGGTGTGAAATAGGTATATGCTTTTATTTTCATCCAAATGGTTACTCAAAAGCTCCTATTTTTCATCTTGGGAAAACATAAATTTGATCTTTCAAAATGTACTCAGCTTAAAAGTGAATTATTTGGAAATGTGTAGTTTGTTTTTTAAAAAAGTTGGAATTTGTGCCAAGTAGAAAACTGGTGCCCTGGCTGGTGTGGATGAGTGGACTGAGTGCTGGCCTGTGAAAACTGGCTTGGTTGCTTTTGGCTTCTTTAATTTTGAGAATAATTCAGGTTGGTTATATTTAATACTTACCATTTATCTTGAACTGAAGGCAAAGTGTTATAGACAGTGTTTCGAGGGATATTAGTAATTATATTCCCGTTTTATGTTGTTTCAGGCCCAGATTGTCCTAAGGTGGCAAAGTCAGTTGGTGGTAGGGAACTAGACTACCTTTGAAAACTGTTCTTTCATTTTAAGCTAACACTTTTCATGTTAAAGCTATAAATATTTTAAAGCAGCTGATTGTTTACATTGTTTGGTTATTTAAAGGAACGTCAGTGTCCTGGCTAACCAGAGTGGCTCAGTTGGTTGGGAGTTGTTCTGCAAAGTGGAAAGGTTAGGGTTACAGTCAGGGCACCTGCCTGAGTTGCAGGTTGGGTCCCTGGTTGGGGCTTGGAGGCAACCTATTGATGTTGCCTTCTCACATCAATATTTCTCTCCCTCTCTTTCTCCCTCCCTTCCCCTCTCTCTAAAAATAAATAAAATATTTAGAGGGAAAAACATCAGAAATGATTTTGTGACAGGCCATGTGTGGTACTGTTAATTTACTCAGCCAATTATTTTTTAAGGATTTTATGTATTATTTTTAGATAGAGAGTAAGGGAGGGAGAAAGACTGGGAGAGAAACACCTATGTGTGGTTGCCTCTAGCATGCTCCCTACTGGAGACCTCACTTGCAACCCAGGCATGTTGCCTAACTGGGAATCAAACCAGGACCCTTTATTTCGCAAGCCGGCGCTCAATCCACTGACCCACACCAGCCAGGACAAGTTCTTACGTTTTTAGGTTGGGTCATGATCTTTTTTTCTAAATGCTTTGTTTTAAAGCTTTTTTTAAATCAGTGAACTAATTTGATTCTTATAAGAAACCTTAGAGGTTGGAATTATTTTTACCACATTGAAAGGAGCTTGCTATCATGTTAATAATTGATATAAATAACTTGTTTTTTAACCATATAAAAGAATCTTTGTCTCTGTTCCTTCCAGATTCATTCAAACCAGCTCAAAATAATTGAGAAGCACTTAAAATCTTTGATTGCTAAGTGGCATGGCCCAACCAAAAATTATTTAGTAGGCTATTTATAACTAACTTGAGAATGAGGCCTGGAGCATCATCAGAGTTTAACTTTTCAGTTCATGTCAGTACTTAAGGCTGAGTCTAGAGATTAATAATGTCCTTTGCATTCTCCTTCATATACAGGCAACATGTAGTAGGGTGGAAAAGACCAGCTCTTTTTGGCTTTTGAGCATGTGTTTGAGCGTGTGTGTGTGTGTGTGTGTGTGTGTGTGTGAGTGAGGGGGGCAGGTGTGGAGAAAGAGATCATAAGATTACTGCTCTTAGATAAATCTGCGGCTAAAAGAAGTGTAACAGATAATAAATAGTATAGCTTACTCTTTGCCAGGTACAATCCTTTGGATAGATCCTGTTTGTTTTACAGAAGTTGACTGACTCAGTGATACAGTAATTTGTCTAAGATCATACAGCTAGTAAATAGAATTTAAGCCCAGTTCTTTCTCACTCCCAGGCCTTTCCATTATGCTGTTGTCCTCTACTTCATTTTTACTTTCTTCTAGTAGTAGTCTTCAGTCTGTGTCTTTTAAAAAATCAGCATGTATGGTAACAAATAAATACATTACAGAGGTCTCTCCTTCTCCCCCCATATAGATACAGCATATCTTTTTCAGAATACTTTAAGGCATTAAAACCTAGCTTTTGTTTAGGAATATACCTAATCTAGAAGGTTAGGTACATTTTCTGTAGAAGGTTTGTGTCTTTTCTACCTTTCTACAGGATATAGGACTAGAGGGTTTTTTTAAAAAATTAATCCAAGAATACAGAATTCCCCCTTACACAGAGGAGGTTTAATCTTTAGGGATGCTGTGTATTTCTTTGAAAGCTTGGGAATATGACAGAGTTGGAGCTGAACAATGCAAAAGGGTTGGAATTTTTTCATTAATTTCCTGTACTATGTTGTATTTAACAGCCTATCATGTGGTGTTAGTGGAAATACCATACACCTGTGTTTCAAAAATGAAAGTGAAAACATTGTACTGGTTAGTCCGTATCTTAGAGATCTTTCTGTGGGGTGATGGTTCCTAATGGTTTTCAAGTCATGAATCTCTTTAAGAAGCCAATGAAAGCTATCAGTTATCTTCACAGAAAATAATAGCACGTGCAGATTTTTCATAGAATTTCAGGAATTTTGTGCTGATCCCTCAATATAGGACAAGAAAAAAATCTAAAGGTTTCTCCACGTGTATGTAAGAGGCTGTGTTGTTTGTCTTATATTTTCTAGTGTATATACATATATGTTTTAGACTAAAGCACTATGGCCAAAGATGAAAGTTGGGCTAATTGTTTCACTTGTGCTAAAGATATTTTCTGCTTTATGCAACTTTAATCTCAAAAAATCCAATTTTTTTTAAAAAGCAAGAGGATTATGGTTGGTGTTACATAAGTATTTTATTCAATGTACTGTGTAACTTTTTCAGCTTTGCTTTGGCCACTAGGAAGATGTAAATGTGTACTTCCGTGTACTAGAGTTTTATTTTTTATATTACCATTGCTTCCAATCTTACTTTTTTTTCTGATGTATATTTTTTACATTTCTGTATACCCAGCTAATTTATAGCACACATTATACTATATGCAGTGCCTTGCATATAGTATATTCATTTATGAGTATTTTTTAATGGAAAGATGCAGATTGAGAGAATTGTATAGATAGGTTTTTTTCAGTTGAAGATTTCACCAAAAGAGTTTAATGTGACTTGGGATTTTTAGTTTCATTAAACATTTACTGGATAGTCATTTATTCATTTATTAATATACTAAATGACAGTTTCTGTGCCAGTGACAGGAATGCACAGATAAATAGGCACAGTCCCATTCATGCAGAACTCACTCTAATACGGATACAGACATGTAAATAAGCAGAGGTGTGTTAATTGCGGGTATATGCAGGGTACAGTGGGGGCCCAAAGGAGAGAGTAGTCAATTTTACTTGGGGAGTAGATATCTGAAATAGCTTCCTAGAGGAGGTGACATTTGACTGAGCTGTAGAGGATATGCAGAGAGCAACTATTTCAGCAGAGCAGTTTGAGGCAAGGTATCAAAAGTCTTGAATGTTAGGGAAACTATAAAAAGCTTGAAGTAGTTAAAGCATGTGGGGAGCGGAGGGGAATATTATGTAATGACCTGGCCATGGTAAGAGGCAAGCAGTGACTAGGTCCTAGAGGTCTTGCACGCTGGGTTAGGTAAGGAGTTTGCCCTTGATGATGTAGGTAGGTTTTGAGTTTGAGGGAGATTTCTGTGGCAGCAATGTGGAGGATGGAATGGAGGATTGTGTCAAGATAAAGTCTTAATTTAAAATATTTAGAATTTATATGAGGTTTTCAGACATACACAAAAATTAGAAAATAGTTTAACAAGAACCCTGTGTATCTGTTATCCAGTTTCAGCAATTACCAGCACATGGCTATTGTTTCATTTAGATCCTACTCCCTCCCTCATTACTTCAAAGCAAGTTCCTAAGTGAGTAACAAATTGGCAAAGCAGAATTAATATGTAACAAAGGGTCTCACTCAAGTCTGGCTGTGTAGCTAAATCACTTACACAGCTTGGGGAAAAAGGAAAGTTTCCACCTCATATATAGTGAGTCAGATACTTTTATGGCCAGACACTTTTAATTTTCAAAATAAGTCTTGGATGATTTTGCAGAGCCAGGGTTGAGAACTCCATATTTAATTTTTTTCTTTATTGATTTTAGCAAGAGGAGAAAAGGGGGAGAAAGAAGAAGAGAATCATTGATGTGAGAGAGAAATATTGCCTCTTGTGTGTACCCCGACTGGGAAACAAACCCACAAACGGGCGTGTGCCCTGATCAGGAATCAAACCTGCAATTTTTCTGTTTGCTGGGCGCTCCAAGCAACTAAGCCACACCGGCCAGGGCCAGATTTTAATTTTTTTAAGTAAATTATTTTTAAGTAACTTGACTTCTGTTGAATATTTTCCTGAATTCAGTAAACACTGCCTGGGGCCCTTCTGGGTGAGGTTCACCTATTAGATAGTGGTGGGCTTTTCTGTGGTTAAGTTTTTGACATTTGTATAAAGAGTATTTAAAGGCTCGTGTCTTAATTTTCTATTACAGGTGGGCAAGACTGAAATAACACTTGCATCTTTGAAATTGGATTTAATGAGATAGGGAATAACCAGTCATTGGTACAGTTGATTTTTTGTACCGTATCCAGTCACAATTAAGGAACAGGATAGGAGATACCTTTCTTTCTTAAAGAGTAGACTAGGATTATTCCAGAGCATCATTTAAAAATGTATAGACAGGGAGTCTTTCTCTACTCTTTAATTTGCATAACTTGGACACTCATTGCTGTTTTTATTTTTTGTTGGGAATGCTAAGGGCTCCTTGGCATGCTGCCATTTCCTCTCTGTTGGCAAAAGTGACCTACTACTTTGGTGAGCCCTAGTTTGATGCCAAATTCTTTTATGCCAGTTTCTCTAAGTAATTGGGAGCAATAACCAGAAGGATAATTTCTGGATCTGCAGCTTCCCAGGGTAGTATGGTAGAGGATATGTCAGATACCATTCCTACTTCCACAGTAAGTGTTGTGGTATCAGGTTTTTCCTTGGTATTTCTGCCCTTATTTTCTTTGAGTCTACTGAAGTGCAGAAAAGCACCAAGAGCAAGCATATGTACTTACCTCTGAAGTATAGTGTTTTCAGATTTTGGAAGATAGACTCTGTTAAGGTATTTCTGCAGGTAATTTCTAGATTTGTCTTGAGTGAGTAAAGGTTATTCTTGTTTTGTTATTATTGAATGTGTGTTTTCCTTAACAGCGTCAAACATTGAAGTTACTAGGGACTGCTATTTTTTCTTCATGCAGTTTTTTTAAAATTAAATTTATTGGTTGTAACATTCATTAACATAATTTTCAAGTGTTCACCATAATTCAACATCTGTATACTCTCTTAGTTGCTTTATTAGTACAGCTTATTCACGTCCAATAAAATTTAGGTCAGCAAATCCTCTGGGTCATGTGGCCAAGGGTAGGGACATTGGTGTCTGTAGTAAGCGGGAGTGGCAGGGTGAACTGTGCAGACAGAGACATTTTATGTACTGTAGAGTTGTGGAGCAAATTTGGTTTGATCTAGGTTCTGCCACTTACTGGGTATGTGGTTACTCTTGGTCTCAGTAAACTTAACCTCCAACTTTTTATAAGAATGAGAAATAATGCATGATGGTCAGTAAATGTTAGCTGCTATTAGAATAAATGGAGTCTCAGAATGTCTGTTGGGTGGATATTAATATAAATAATAAAACACTAGACTAGATGGAAAGGCCTGACAGTCAGGTGGTGTCCCTTTTAACAAATCAGTTAATGTGATGTCTGTGCCTCTGTGATCAAATAATGAATAGCAGGCTGGGTTTCAGTATTCGCTTTGCTGCTTCCTGACGTGACGGCTGGTCCGGAGAGTTTCATTTGAATTTACTTTAAGAGACTGCAGACAGGCAAAGGAAATCACTCACTGCAAAGCAAAAATTGAGTATTTGCCTTTGTGGCATGCTGGAATTTAGTGTTTTCTAAGCAATTTTGGTTAAAAACTGCCATAATGCTTTCCCATGATTACAGTGGGAATTTTAGATTGACTTTGATTCATCCACATTCCCATACATGTGTACAGCATTGCTTAACCTACCAATCAATAAATATTGAGTGCTAACGCCAGGATTAAACAGAAGGCAGCACAGGAGAGAAGCTCTAAAAGCAGGCAGCAGGCAACCCAAAGCATTTGTTTAGATGATACTGTTCTTAATTTGATGCATGCTCTTTGGTTCAGGGTGAGGTCACTGTTTTCTACCTTAAGAAAAATAGTACAAATGAAAAATTCTCATTGTAAATGAATGCGTGGTTATAGAAAACTGGGAAGGATTTGAAAAGCGTGAAGCAAAAATAAAACTATACTATCCTGCCACCTACAGGCGACCGCTGATAATGTATGTTTCTTCTTTCCCAGGTGGTTTTTTGTTTGTTTCCTTCCCCACCCTGTGGCAGACATTTTCTCATTAATAGGGAAGTGATAGGTACAGAGTACAATATAAGCACAGAGGGAGGGACACTCAGTCAAGTTTTAATAGATTAGGAAGAGGATTGTCCTGATCCTAGGTGGTATCTATGCTATTCAAAACCCACATAAGTGTTCATTATGTTAAGGTGAAAGTAGTGAGGAGCTAAATGGTCCCCTACACTCAACTTTAGGGATTTTCTTTTCATCATCTTCTCTTCCCCTTCCTTCCCCTGTACATTTCAATGACCCCATAATTTTCTGTTGGCATTCACAGACTTTCCAAAAGTTTTCTACACGTGCCATGTATATTGCCCATTGATTCCCTGACTCACTCCAGTCTGTTTTCCTTTCCTACCACTCTACTGAAACTGTTGCTTCTCAGGTTACTTCTATTTCCAATTTCAGTGGACATTTCTCTGGACATATTTCATATTGACTTTTGACTCAGTAGATTAGTCTTGCCAACTTTTGTTTTTCACCATACCATGAGTTGTTTTTGCTCCTACCTCATTTGCCTCTCCTTTGTGGAGTTCTTCTTTGCCTTACCTTTAAGTGTTAGAGTAAATAAGAACTTTCCTCTTCTTCTCTTCCTTCTTCTTTGCCTCTTTCCTTCTCTGTAAGAATTCTGCAGACCTATGGCTTGAAGTACTGTCTAGATGCTGACAATTACAGATTTTTTTCTTCAGGACTTAATTCTTTCCTGAATTCCATTCCTCAAATATATGTGAACCTATCAAGTATAAGATGCTGTGCTACATGCTAAGAGCTTAACACTGTAGAAAATCAAACCCAGTTATATTAATTGATATTTGCTATGAGAGAAAAAAGCGAGTACTGTCATAGAAAAAGAACAATTAGACCAGCTTTAGGTAGGTGGCCATGGGAAGCCATTTGGGGTCTTACTTTAAAGTCAGCTCCTCAAGAACTGGCTTGGGAAGAATGGGGGGCGTGAGGCAGGAGCATTCCAGTGGACTAGCACTTGCAGAGGGCTGGAGGCCAGAAAGAACGTGGAGTGTTCCAGAAACTAAACAGAAAGACGAATGTGGTTGTGAAGAGAGGAGAGTGCAGAGAGTTTCAGGAGCCAAATCATGCCTGGGCCCTGTGGGTCGTGGTTAGAGCTTGGATATGGTTCTAGGGAAACTGCTGAAAGGTTTTAAGCAAGGAAGTAATATGAGCTGATTTATGTTTTAAAAAGATTACTTGTGGTGTTCTCTGGAGAATGTGTTGGATGGAAGTGGAGAAATCAGTTATTCCTGTTTCACAGTTGAGGAAACAAATATACAGAGGCCGATTTGTCTGTGGTCATAGAGTATGTGATACGGCAGTGATTCTAACCTAGGTTTTCTGATTCTGAGCCTGTATTTTGACCTGGTGCTTCTCAAACTTTGATACGTGTATCACCAGAAGATCATATTAAAATACGAGATTGATTCCTCAGGCCTGGGTAGGGCCTGAGATTCTGCATTTTTAGTTTAAATTTTTTTCTGACCTCTGGCTTTAATTACCAATGTAACAGAAAATACAGGGGCAATAAAAACATGTGAAATATAACCATAATCTATAGGACAAACAATCCAGCTTCTTTAACAAATAAATTGCCAGACAAAAATAAAGATTGAGGAGGTACCTATAAATTACAAGAATTGAAGAGACACATCAATCAATTGCAAAGAATGGAACTTATTTAGATTCTAATTTGAACAAAAACTATACAGAAGAATTTATGAGACAAAAATATGAACACTCACTGGACATTTGATTATAGTAAGGAATTATTTCTTAATCTGATAATAGTAGGGTGGCTATGTTGGGATTTCTTTTACATTTTTATTGAATTTATTGGGGGTGACATTGGTTATTAAAATTATAGGTATCAAGGGTAAATTCTGTATGTTGTATTATGTGTTCACCACCCCAAATCAAGTCTACTTTTCTCACCATTTACCCCTTTACCCCTTTACCCCTTTACCCTCTCCTACCTCCCCTGACCCCTTTTCCCTCTGGTAATCACCATACTGTTCTCTCTAGGAAGTTTTTAAAAATTTTCCTTAATCCCTTCACCTTTTTCACCTAGCTTGCCTCTGACACCTGTTAATCTGTTCTCTTCGCCTATGAGTCTGTTTTTATGTTTTTTGTTTATTTTGTTCATTAGATTCCACATTTAAGTGAAATCATATTTATCTTTCGTTGACTGGTTTACTTCACTTAATATAATACTCTCCAGGTCTATCCATGCTATGGCAAAGGGAAAGATTTCCTTCTTTTTTACAGCTGAGTAGTATTCCGTTGTGTAAATATACCACAGCTTTCTTACTAATGGACACTTGGGGTGTTTCCATATCTTGGCAATTGTAACTAACACTGCAAAGGACATAGGGGAGCATATATTCTTTTCAATTCGTGTTTCAGGTTCCTTTGGATATATTCTTAGAAGTGCAGTCACTGGGCCATAAGGCAGTTCCATTTTTAATTTTTTGAGGCATCTCCATACTGCTTTCCACCATAGTTGCAGCAATCTGCATTCCCACCAACAGTGCACGAGGGTTCCCTTTTTCCACATCCTCACCAGCATTTGTTTGTTGATTTATTGATGATAGCCATTGGGACAAGTGTGAAATGATACCTCATTGTGTTTTTCTTTTAATATTTATTTATTTATCTTTGGAGGGGAAGGAAAGGAGAGAGGAAGAGAAACATCAATGTATGGTTGCTTCTCGTGCATCCCCTGCTGGGAACTGGCCCCTGCCGGGAACTGGCCTGCAACCCAGGCATGTGCCCTGACTGGGAATCGAACCGCCATCATCTGGTTCGCAGGCCCGTGCTCAGTCCACTGAGCTACACCAGCCAGGGCTTCATTGTGGTTTTAAATATGCATTTCTCTGGTGATTAGTGGCAATGAGCATCTTTTAATATATCTATTGGCCATTTGCATGTCCTCTTTGGAGAAATGTCTATTCTGGTCTTTTGCCCATTTTTAAATTGGATTGTTTTGTTGTGGGTTTTGTTTTCTTTGTTTGTTTTGGTGTTAAGCTTTATAAGTTCTTTATGAAATTCAGATATTATTAACCCCTTATCAGATGTGTCATTGGTGAACATGTTCTCACATTCAGTGGGTTTTCTTTTCATTTTGTTAATGGTTTCCTTTGCTATGCAAAAACTTTCTAGTTTTATCTAGTCCCGTTTATTTTTCTTTTGTTTCTATTGCCCAAGGAGATATATCAAAAAACATACTGTTACAAGAAATGCCCAAGATTTTACTGCTTGTATTTTCTTATAGGATTTTTATGGTTTTGGCTCCAACATTTGAGTCTTTAATCCATTTGAGTTTATTTTTGCATGTGGTGTCAGAAGGTGGTCTAGTTTCATTTTTTATCATGTATATGTCCAATTTTCCCAACATCATTTATTGAATAAACTGTCTTTACCCCATTGTATGTTCTTGCCTCTGTTGTCAAATATTACGTGACTATAAAGGTGGAGTTTATTTCTGGATGCTCTATTCCATTCAGTGGTCTGTCTGTATGTCTGTTTTTGTGCCAGTACCATTCTGTTTTGATTGCTATGACCTTGTAGTACAGTGTGATATTAGCTAGTGTGATTCCTCCACCTTCTTTCTCTGGATCGCTGTGGCTATTTGGGGTCTTTTGTAGTTCCATATAAATTTTTGGAATATTTGAGTTCTGTGAAATACAACATTGGTACCTTGATGGAAATTGCATTGAATCTATAGATTGCTTTGAGTAGTGTGGACATTTTGTGATGTTAATTCTTTCAATCTGTGAATACGATATACGTTTCCACTTAATTGTACCTTCAGTTTCTTGGGTGTCTTATAATTTTCTGAGTACAGGTCTTTTATGTTCTTGGTTAAATTTATTCCCAGGTGGTTTTTGTTTGGGGTTTTTTTTTTTGTTTTTTTTTTGAAGCAATTGTAAATTGGATCATTTCCTTAGTTTCCCTTTCTGATAGTCCATTACAGCTATATATAAATGCAACTGATTTCTGGATATTTATTTTGTATCCTGCTACTTTACTGAATTCATTTATCAGTTCTGGTAGGGGTTTGTTTTTTTATTTTGGTTTTTTTTTCCCCGTAAGATTCTACATTTTCAATAACTGCCAGGTGGTGTCAGTGCTGCTGAATCTTCACTCATACTTTGAATAGTAAGACTAGTTTACAACTACACTCAATTGCTATTGAGCCAGTTCTGGAAACTGTAGGTGTCCTCTGCTCTTAAGTTGGTGCAGTATTGAAAATCATTGTAAATTTGATCGGCTGGAGGTGATGAGTTACCCTTTAAAGAGCAACTTCCCTAAATTTATTTTAATTGTACTCATTTATTTTGACATAAATGCCACAAAATCAACATAGAAAGCTCAAAGGTAAATGAAATTATGAGGAATGAGGAAGTGAAAAAAGAAATGGTGAAATAAATGGAAGTCATGGTAGTGATGATGGATAGTGGTTCATAATAATTTGTTAGCTTCCTTAAATTTGGTCGTCTTTCTAACCTTAAGGAAGAAATGTTTGTTACATGTAGAGATTGCTAGCTGCAGAGTTCTGGTGTGACCAAACAAAGGCAGTAGGCCATTTTCAGGGATTTGTTTAGTGCCGACTTCTTGTTAGAGGGTTTTTTTAATGTAGTGAGATTTTCACCTTAGCTTCTAAGCATTGTGTAGAAGTCACTTCCTAGTTATTTTTCCCATCATTTGGAGATTGACAGTATCTCAGCTTCTCACCTTGTGCCCCAGTTTCCTCTCCTGTGATGATTTTTTGAACCATAGAATCCAACAATGTAGAAGAACCTTATATTTTCATCTGCAGGCATTTACTGTAGTAATAAAAATAGTACATACAGTGAACAGCATGTTATTAAAGCACAGATTTAGGAGTCAGAAAGGTGTGGATTTAGTCTTGGTGCCAACATTCACTAACCAGGCAAGGTACTTAATTTCTGTGAGCCTCAATTTTCTATCTGTAAATGGGGACAAAACTTGACTTGAGTGGTATGGATTGTATGAAAGACTCACTATGAAGCCCCTGGGCAGCATGTCTCAAATCGTATTCTTTGGGGTACTTTTAATTGGTGGACTGTCAGTAGATGTCACTTGAAAAAAATATTTCTTTGCCCTGATAAGTTTCCTTTACCCAAGATTTCTTGGAGCCATTAGTATTGTCAGCCAGCCATGTGATTGTCCTAAAGGAAGAGAAATTCCATTTGTAACATTCCCCAAATTACTAGAACCTTGTCTTCCTTCATGGAGTAAGATGCTCTGAAATGCTCTGGAAAACACCAACCTAAGTACTCTGTGGCTTATAATGGGTACTCAAAAATATTCTCCCTTCCCACTGTGAAACCAGCTTCAAAACAGAGTAACTAGGAACAAACTAATTTCTGAATTTTCTTAATTGATGTCTCATGGACAGTAACAGCTTTCCTTTTTAATCTATAGATGTTTCATGCAACGAAGTTGTTGAAATCAGGTTAACAATGCACTTGTTATGGGGGGATGTACTTGTTCATTTGTTTTTGCTTGATTTATTAATTGGGTGCTTATCTGAATCTGATTATGAGAAGTTTGGAACCCAAACACTGTGGAAACTGAGAAAGCCAAATGCACTTGCTCTCCTAGAACCTTCTCAGTTAGGAAATGGAACCTATCCTTGACCAATCAGATGCTCACACTCCAGACTTTGTATCTAGAGTCACTGATACCTAAAACAGATAACCTGAGACCATTTAGAAATAATTCTGCCACTAGCAGTATCTTTTAGACATCCAGAGCCTGGGGTTGACAGTGAGTTTACCCCCAGCTAAACTCTGTGAGAGGTCCTTTGATACAGTTCCAGGCTGCATAGCTTCCTTGGTTTCCCCTTTTTTCTGAATCTCTAAGCTTTCTTGTTAGTTCTGTGAGCTATCTGTTATTCTTCTAATAAATCACTTTTTAAGCCAGGGTCTATTAAAAAGTACAGAATTCTAAGTTAAAACAGCTTTATTGAGACACTTGCATGATGATGTATGAGCAATCTCATTTTTTTTAATTAGCAAAGTAGTTGTGAGCTTTATTTGTGTAAGTTTACTCAGTGCTCCTGTTTTGAAGGATTTTTTTTTACTGTTGGTTTTGGGCATTCTTTATATATTCTAGATACTATATATGTTTTTCTGATATTTTCTCATAAGTTTTATAGTTTTACATTTAGGTCTATGATCCTTTTTTTTACTTTGTATTTTTAATTGAGTTATGATATATAAAATTAATTTCAGATATATCATAATTCAGTATAACTAGAAGTTTAACCTTTTGACTGTCTTCAGCCATTTCACCCACTCCCACTTTTTGGCAACCACTAATCTGTTTATCCGAGTTTGGGGGGGGGGTTTGTTTTATTTAATTTTTTTGTGATTCCATATAGAAGTGAGATCACACAGTATTCATCTTTCCCTCTGTCTGACTTGTTTTACTTAACATAATTGCCATCTGTGTTGTTGCAGATGGCAAGACTTTTCTTATTTTTATGGTTGAATAGTATTCCATTTTCTATGTGTATCACATTTTCCATGTCTTGGCTATTGTAAATACTGTTTAACATGGAGGTGCATATGTCTTTTCAAGTTAATGTTATCATTTCTTTTGGATAAATACCCAGAAGTAGAATTGCTGGTTCATATTTTTTTAAACTTTTTGAGGAACCCCCATACTGTTTTGCATAGTGGCTGCACTAGTGTACATCCCTACCAACAGTACACAAGGGGGTTTTTTTCTCTACATCCTCAGCACATGATTTCTTTTGAATTGATTTTTACGTGAAGTATGAGACTTAAAGTTCGTGTTTTTTTTTTCTTATAGATGTCTACTTGCTCTAGCACCATTTGTAATGAAACAGTCTTTGACTGAGTTGCTTTTCCTTTGTGAAAAATCAGTTGGGCCTATTTGTGTAGATCTCTTGTACATTGCTTTATGTGTCTATACCTCCTCCAATACTACATATACAATCATGATTACTGTAGATATATCTGGATATAGATACAGACAGATATGTATGAGGTCTGTTCAGAAAGTATCTATCCATGTAATATGGAAAATAGAGACATTTACTGAAGAAGATACAAGAAACATTGTACATAGGACAGTGACATCTCAGTCTCCTTCAAAGTGGGCACCTTGGGACCTCGCACAGTTCTTCCAGTCACCATCAGCTGCCCTGTTGTATTGTACTGAATCTCATCAACAGTCTGAAATCTCTTGCCTTTCAGAGGTGATTTTAGTTTTGGGAAAAGCCAGAAGTCACAGGGCACCAAATCTGGACTGTAGGAGGGCTGAATCACCTGGGTGATTTGACGTTTCTCAAAAAAACTGCATGAGACATGATGCTTGAGCAGGCACGTTGCCATCTTGTAACTGCCAATCACTGGTTGCCCATAGCTGTGGCCTTCTGAATCCTCTGAATAGTTAAATAGTTTCCACAGTGGAATGTTCAAACCTAATGCAAAATTTGATGCAGATTCGTTGCTCTACTCAGTTGTTTTGAATGCGATGGCCACACAGTACACATGTTCACTTAATGGTGTCTACTGCCTCCACTGACCAGTACAGTGAAGTCATCGCAGTTCACACATGCACATTTCAGTCCACTCTCCTTGGCTGCCAGGTTACATTGATGTTATGTAAACAGTTCTCGTTCTATTAACAATGGCTGGCTTTTTCTGGACAGACCTCATATAACAAATCTTAAACTTCATGGATAGAAGTGATTCCTCCCTCTTCTATTTCAAGATTGCTTTAGCTGTGGCAGTCCTTTACCTTTCCATATGCATGAATATTTCAGTTTTCTTGTACAATTGTGAATCCTGTTGTACTTTTAAGTTTAGAGTCAACATGTCCATTGCCAGTACATAGAAATATGATTGATTTGTATGTTTACCTTGTATCCTGCAACTTTGCTGAGATTACTTATTAGTTCCTGGAAGGTTTCATAGATTCTTTAGGATTTCTACTTAGATAATCTTTTTGTCTTTTGCAAATAGGGACTGTTTTATTTCTTTCTTTCTGACCTATATACCTGTTATTTCCTTTTCTTACCTTACTGCAGTGGCTACAACTTTCAATACATGTTGAAAGAAAGTGGTGAGAATGGGCATTCTTACCTTGTTCCTACCTTTAGAGGAAAAGCATTCAGTGATTTGGGTTGTATGGTGTTGTATGCAGCAGAGTCAGTAGCCTCCCGGCAAATGATTGCTCTAAATAATGTGTATGAGAAAAAACAAGCCTGGAAGTAAGTAAGTGTATTAAAAGGTCACTTGTAGCTTCCATGACGTGGATTGGATTGTTGCTAGAATCCTGTTGACCTCATTTTAGATATTTGGAAGTTATTAAAGCAGGAAGTTTGCTCATTTTCTATTAGATGCTGAGGTGATTTTTTAAAAAAGTAATCTGGTATCATGCACCTTATATATGAGCTATAAAGGGAAAACATCTTTTTTTTTTCTTCAGGAATGATCTCTACAGAAACATTAGAACATACTCTGGATTTTCTCCAACTCTTGCTAAATGCCCATTGGTTGAATGGTTGCCAGCTGCACAAGAAAATATATGTTATTTCCACAGTACTAAGTACTGTGGGAAGGTAACACCTTTCTTACTGAGTATGTTGGACTAAATCTAGGTCAAAAGTTGCCTAAAATTTATACTTGTGCTTGGTTGTCTTTATATTATGACAACCTCCTTGGGGGAAGGACATTGACCTCCAGTGACTGCTGTATACCAAATATGTTACTGGCAGCAGAATCTTTGGTGTGTAAAGCATTTGCAATTCACCTCTACTTCTGTTCATGTGTCCTAGTTGCTAATAGGAGAAACCTTTATTTCTTCCAGAGCCTTGGCCAGAGCATCTTGAAGGGCCTGTCTGCCATCAAAGATCACCTAGATTTATACTATGGGTCTAATTAAATTATTGTTCATTCACTTTTGAGCCTTCCAAATTACGTGGCCTTAGTTCTGTGCTCAGGACATTTCTAGTGAGTCTTATACCTCATTTTCTAATTAAAAACTAAGTATTGTGTTGCCTTTGTTTTTATGATACAATTAATGTATTTTTATTGGTTAAAACTGTAAAAGATACAATGATGCATAAA
This sequence comes from Sturnira hondurensis, assembly GCF_014824575.4. Classification (NCBI taxonomy): domain Eukaryota; kingdom Metazoa; phylum Chordata; class Mammalia; order Chiroptera; family Phyllostomidae; genus Sturnira; species Sturnira hondurensis. The sequence goes on along the minus strand of NW_028094412.1, from coordinate 235,466 downwards.
TAAAACAATGAAACATAATCCTTTTGGTTAGCAATGAGTTAACATTTTAATGCATATCTAGCTATATTCTTTAGACATAGGTTTATACTGTTCATTCTGTTTTGTAATTTATTCATCATGAGCATCTTTGTGTGCTGTTATATAATTTTATGCAATATTTTTAACAGTTGTATAATGTTTCATTTTAAACCAATTATGTTGTGGGCAATTTGATCCTTTCCAATTTTTTACTGTTATACATGGACATTCAATATGGATTCTTGTGGTTAAATATTTGTGTACATCTCCTGATTTTCTTCGGCTAAATTACCAGAGATGGAATTTCTGAATTTTCCAGAAAACTGCAGGGATATTTCCCATCTTGAGGTGTTGAAAACATTGAACTTTATTTCCAATTATGAGTTGAAGAGGTTTGTTTAAAAAAGATGTTTGAGTTTGGCTTAAATTGATTATAGACTTTTGCAACATATGGTTGTGGGCCAATGTTATCTGGAGAGATTCTTTACCTACCCGCACCTCATAGCCATGCCTCTCAATTGGCATGGCATTGTAACTCCAGAATTTGTACCTTAAGCATTTTGCATGCTCTTCATTCTACATTGTCTGTGTCCAAGCCTGTAGAGTTCAAGATTGCAACTTTAATTGTCACTTCTTTTTGGATTTACTTTTTCAGATCATAAAATAGAAAATCGAAAACATGAAAGTAGACAGGACTAAACTGAAAAAGACACCAACTGAGGCTGTAAGTATCCAAAAGTTTGCTCTTTTTTTATTTCAGAAAAAAATCCTTGCAATCATTTTACTATACTGATCTTCCAAATATATCATCACTTACATATACAAAGTGCAAGAAAAGAGTAACTTGTATTGAAGCAGTCAAATTTTCTTTTAAACTTCCTATGACTAAAAAAGCGAATAAGCTGGAAACCAGTGGAAAGTGAGTCCTAAACAGTTTGTAGCTGTATACACCTGAAGTAGGCTTTTTAGCTGCTGTTTCTGTGTACTAAAAGGCTGTGTGGTATAATGGAAAGAGCAGATGTGGGTTAAAATCCTTTCCATACTTGTTGGATCTTTCTCAATATTTTCTAGAAAATTGTAGTGATAACACCTTTCTTACTAGATTTCTTGTGAGGCCAGTGTTTTAGCTTTCTGTATCACTGATTGTCATCCCCGCCCCTCGCCCGTAATCATAGAATTCAGCTTAACCTGCATGTTGGTTAGCCATGTCAGTTGATCCTGTGTCAGCAGTAGAAATCCCAGCTTCAGTCCAATACTCTTGTCAGCTAGGCTACGCTGTTTGAGGTAAAGAAAGCACTGAATTGTTATGACTCTCTTATAGACCCATATGCTATATAGTTCAAAGGGCACAAGCTTTGGAATTAGACATGGGTTTGAGTCTTACCAGATCTTTGTGACTGAGAGTTCATTAACTTGCCTGGGTTTCCACATCTGTAAAACAGGGTTGATAATTCCTCCCTCATTGCATAATCAGATAGTTCATTTTCTTTTATTTAAAAAATATATATACACATACATACATATATATAAATTTATTTTTAGAGAGAGAGGAAGGGAGGGAGAAAGAGGGAGAGAAACATCAATGTGTGGTTGCCTCTCTCACACCCCCTACTGGGGACCTGACCTGCAACCCAGGCATGTGCCCTGACTGGGTATCAAACCGGCTACCCTTTGGTTCACAGGCCAGCGCTCAAACCACTGAACCATTCCAGCCAAGGCAGTTAGTTCATTTTTTAAATACAGGCCACTTTTTTTTAAACTGCCTACCTAGCAAGTATTACTTAGAGATATCACTATTAATATTTTACTGTATTTCTTCAGTCTTTAAAGGATTGTTGAATGGGTAGTTCTCCTGATCTTTTCACTCAGCATTATACTAATGAGTTTGAGAGGCACTGTCTTCCCATAGCCTCTGCAGCATTATAGAGCATCTTAAATTTTTGTTACTAGGTGGCAAAGGAATATTTCACTGTTCTAATTTGCATGCTCTAATACATACATTTTCAAATTTATTGATCTTATGTCAGTTTGTTTTTATTTAATGTCATATTAGAAATGACGTCTTTCATATTTGTTGCAAATATTTTTTATGTTCTTTGGCATCTAGAGTTTTTGACAATTATGTACTCAAATATTTTTGGAAACTGAAGAGCAGAAAGAAAGCTTCTTAAAAAACTTGACACGTAATGGGAATGTAAAGTGCTATATCCAATATCAAAAGACACATAAGCTCAGGAAAATATTTATAACCCAATGTAGGTAATACTTTAGTAGCTAAATCAGTAAGAGAGATAAATATCCCAATGACAAAATGTACATAGCCATTTCAAAATAATTAAACTTTGTAGATAATCAGAGAAATGCAAATTAAATTTTTTTTCTTTTCCCTTGTGGAGTTTTAGGATTTGTTCCTTGAGTCACAACTGTATACAAATTTCTGGTTCAGAACATTTGATATCTGCTAGCAAATTATTTAGCATAAGCTCTTCAAAGTAGAATTTTTAGATCCTTGATTATGTATGTTTTTAAGACTTGAAGATGTCTATTTTTATTGAGCAGCATGCCAATTTCTTCTTGCTGTGGTCAATACTAGGTATTATTTTTAAGAAAGACATGTATATATGTATGTATGTATGTATGTATGTATGTATTTTCAGAGAGGGAGAGAAACATCAGTGAGTAAGAGAAACATCAGTCGGTTGCCTCTCGCATGCCCCCAACTGGGGACCTGGCCTGCAACCCAGGCATGTGCCCTGACCGGGAATAAAACTGGTGACCCTTGAAAGCACCCAACCCACTGAACCACATCAGTCAGGGAATGACATTTATGAACTTAAATTAAATCTTAATTTTTTTTTTACCTTTTGACTCCTTTACCCATTTCACTCACTCCCTGCCTCTGGCAGCTACCAGTCTGTTCTGTGTATCTATGAGCTTGTTTTTTGAATTGCTTTTTAGTTTAAAAATTCCTTATATGAGTGAGATCATATAGTATTTGTCTATCTCTCTGACTTATTTCACTTACCGTGTTGTCACAAATGGCAAGATTTCACTTATGGCTGAGTAGTATTGCTACACACACACACAAATACCCCAAATATTTTTTGTCTATTTGTCCATCAGTGGACACTTAGACTTATTTCACTTAGCATGTTGTCAGAAATGTCAAGACTTCATTCATGTCTGAGTAGTATTCCATTGTGTGTGTGTGTGTGTGTGTGTGTGTGTGTGTATACCAAATCTTGTTTATCCATTTGTCTGTCACTGGACACTTAGATTGTTTCTATAACTTGGCTGTTGTAAATACTGCAGTGAACATAGGGGTACATATGTTATTTTGAATTAGTATTTTCATTTTTATCAGATAAAAATAATCCAGAAGTGCAATTGCTGGATCATAAAATAGTTGTATTTTTTAAATTTTTTTGAGTTGCCGCCACACAATTTTCCATAGTGGCTGCATAAGAAAGATATTCATTAAGGAATATTCATATTCCTTTGTGTATCAGCAGCTGTGCAAAGGATTTTTTCCCCTTGATTTTATATCTTTATAGGAGCAAATCAATATTAACCATGCCAGTTGGTACACAGCCATCGAGCTGGGAAATGCTTTGTTTCACATTACCACAAGTAAGGAAATTCACACTCAGTTTGCATTTATGTAGCAGGGACAAGATGTTAAAAATAAACTTTCATCCTTGGTGCATTCTGTAAACTGCAAGGTCCAGAGAGACTCAGGTACTCCTGATGAAACAGAACATCATTTTAGCATGTTAAATTGATAGCTATGATGTTATTGTATCTGGATCTTGTGAACAGAAAACACAAACAACTTAGATGCCTTAGACCAGGGGTGTCAAACTCATTTTCCCTGGGGGCCACATCAGCCTCGTAGTTGCCTTAAAAGGGCTGAATGTAGAGCTCCTTGCCCCTAGTTAAGGAGTAATTCCATTATACAGCCCTAAAATTGCTTTCGGCCCTTTGAAAGCGACCATGAGGCTAGTGTGGCCCCCGTGAAAATGAGTTTGACACTCTTGCCTTAGACGTATGTGTTCCAGAGGGCACCCTTTGAAGTTTAAGGGCCTGCCACATCAGTAAAGTTTCCAGGGGTGCAGAGGTCTGGGAAATGTTAAGATTTCCCTTCTAAAGTGAGAAACATGTTGTTGCACGTTGTACCACACGTCATGAAGAAAGAGGAACCGCATATGTGGCACTTCTTTGGAGTTGATGCTAACATACCGCATTTGGGTATGCTATTATGATCCACTTACCGGATCACATCTAAAGTGATAGTGAAGTCAGGATGTAGAAAATATTCTGCAAAAGGTTCAGGCTATGTTGCAAGACACCCTACTATATGGATGTTAGTTATAACCTAGTAGATCCAGGTATCTGACTTAGGTGTCAGCCAAGATGCTATGTGATGCTATGCTATGTAAAGCTATGCTATGCTAGATGCAAGATGCTATGTTCTTGCCTTTGGCAAGCCCAATAGGAGATTCACAGCTAAGACCCCTAGAATTTCAGCCATGCTGTCCCCCGCCAACAACTATTCTAGCATTCAGAAAAATAGCTTCTGGCTTGCTGGAGGACCTTGATAAAAGACTGAATGCCTGATTATGATATATCTATACCAAGTGATTACAAGCCCCAAATGTTCATCATGAACTGGGTGTTATTTAACCCATAGAATCACAAAATTGGATCTGCATAGCTGCATTCCATTATAATTGAGGTGATATATTTGACACTAGGCACAAATGCACTGCATGAGCAGATGGTTCAGGCTCCTATGTTTCCTGTCTCTACTACTCACTACCTCTCCTTCAACCTGTATGACTTCAAGAAGAGAGGGGGAAAATGCATGCCTGGTTTATGGAAGGATTTTTATGCCAAGGACTTTGCATACATTTAATTACCATAGAAATTTGAAGTAGCTCTTCAATAATGCTCACTTTAGAGGAAGAAAAGTTTGGGGACTTAGCCAAAGGAAAACCATTATCTTTAAGCCCTTATTGTTCCCATGTTCTATTTTGAATGCTGAAAATGTTCCTGGTTTAAATCTCACAGAAACATCACTGGATAAATAGGTGGTATCTGTTCATTTTTCAGAAGAGGATACTGAGTGGGATTCAGAGAGGTAGTTTACCAACTACCCAATTCCAAAGCCCTTGCTTTTTGTAATAGTATTCTGTCTTAACAATATTTAAGCTCCTATTATGTGAGATAAGCACTTCATGTATGTAGCAAACATTTGAGCTTCATATTTCTGAGGTAGTCATTAGGTCTGTTTCCCTGGTAAGAAAACTGTGACTTAGAGGTTGGACTTGCTTGTAAACATCAAGGTTAAAAACTGAACCCACGTTTGTTCGGTTCCAAATCTAGACCCATCCCAGGATATACTGTAATGCTGTTACAGAGTTAGAGAGCAAGTGGAATTACTTCCGACTGCCATCTGTCCCAGTGTATCCCCTGCTTCACTTTCAGAGACTTGACTATAAACTCTCAATCCACACCTTGTTTACCTGGAAAAAAGGCTCTTCCATTGGTAAAGGAGAGCTCCAGTGTATGGAAATGGGGACCCTAAGTACAAATAGAGTCCTGGTTTTTTGAAGTTCAGAAACTCTTTGCCCTCCTACAATTGGAGGGTTTGATGTTACAGAAAAATATTGCTAATGCTAATCTTCACCTTTAACTGTGAATTCACTAGGGCTTTTCAGTGTTCTTCTGGTTCACCATTCCTTATCAGGCACTCTGGTTCACTTTCACACTGAGGTACAGATTCCTTCATTTTGTTTTTATTGATGTTTAGCTTGTTTACTTTACTCTGTTGTCTGTATCCTTCCAAGTAGTTTGTCTACATCTAATCTAAAGTTTACCTGAGTTTTAAAAATGCACAGACGGATTGATTGTTTCATTATAAGATTTCCATTTTAATCCCAAGGGATCGTCTGGCAAATTTCCACTTTTCTTAAGTAGTTATTCTATCAAAAGTTAAATTTCCGAGTGTGTTGGCTTAAGGATTTATTTTCCCATTTTTCTTCTTTGTGTTTCCCTTATCTTCCAAAACACCCTTTGTGAATATCTGTTTTTCTTAGCCTGCAGACTGCAGAGCCTTAATAGACAAACTCAAAGTTTGTAATGATGAGCAACTCCTCTTGGAACTGCAACAGATTAAAACATGGAACATTGGAAAGGTAAGTGAACCACTGCTCCCAAAAGATAGGGCTTCCTAGACTAGTACATCTTTTTGTATGCTCTGATATGGAAAGAGGAGCCATAATGAGGTAGCTTCATTCAGCAGTTACTTAATAAGCATTTAGTATATGCATAGCACAGCTCTAGATCAGTAGCTTTTAGTCTGTGAGTGGTTGCCAAGGAAATTTTGAAAGCAAAGAAACGTGAGGAAAATTTTGCTAGCTGAGGAAGAGGAACATTTGCATGGATGTTGATAAAGAATCTCAACTGCAAAATTTCTGACAGTACAAGTTGAAAATAGCCTTAGAATTTTTAATTTTAGTTTAAAAGAATCTTCTTTCAATAACTAAAAATGAACACTTCAAATGAAATCAGTTCTGGCAGGGAGAGTCCCTGTGCTTGTAGACCTCAGAAGGTAGCCAGAATTCTCCCTCAGAGGATTATTAGCAAAGGGGTTTTTGTGGCATCTACTGGTGGTAGTATATGTAGACAGAGACTTTGGATATAACAATGAACTCACATCCACGTGGCTCCAAACAAAGATGGAAAGTGCACTTGTCTAGGTATCATGCGTAGCAATTCATTGTAACAGTGCACCCACACAAATACCTTATTCTCATCCTCCTCTTTCTCTTTCTCCAGTGTGAGTTATATCACTGGGTGGATCTATTGGACCGCTTTGATGGAATTCTGGCAGATGCCGGACAGACGGTGGAGAATATGTCATGGATGCTTGTGTGTGATCGACCAGAAAAAGAACAGCTGAAAATGCTTCTCTTGGCTGTGTTGAACTTCACAGCCTTGCTCATTGAATACAGCTTTTCCCGGCATCTGTACAGTTCCATAGAGGTAGGAGAGTTTCAGGCCTGTGTGATCTGTTCCTAACTAGAATTGTTTATGTCCTGAAATAAGGAAATTGCTATTATTCTCTGAGAATTACTTCTTTCCTTTTCATTTCCTTTCATGGAACTCTGGGATTTTCCACATCAGAGACAATAGTAGGATGTTTCTTCGATATAGATACCCTTCACAGGATCGATGGGAAAATTCTTTATACTCACCTTTATCCTGCCTTTTAAGATTCAAGAAATTAATGAGACTGTAATACGTGTATTGAAGCATTCTTAGGAATTTGCAGGAATTGGTCTTTTCTCCATGTTATTAGAGCAGCCTCAAATTACTTTTAAACTATAAATATAACAGGATATTGCACAGGAATATCCTGTGCACAGGAATCTAAAAGTGGGCACAGGAATCCATGAGCTTCTGAGTTGGTCAGAATCACTATAATAGAAACTCTTTTTCTTTAGCCTAGCTTTAGACTTTTCTATCACAATTGGTTAAGTGCCCTGTTGTGTGTTAATTTTCCTAAGACTTTAGAAAACAAAAACAGAATCAGAACAAACAAGCAAAAAGAAAATAGCTTAGGAAAAGAAGTGGAACTACTGAACTGAAGACCTACCACCCAGAGTTTTAGTGGGGAATGGATAAGCAGTCTGTTGAAGATGAAACAGATTAGCTGCAATTGGAAGTCCATGGTCTTTGGGATAATCAGCAATCGGAAATACCTGGGTTCATTTCCACTTGAGTTACCACATTTTGCCCAAATTTTTGAGGGGAAGTTAAGGATGCATGTTATACATGGGTATAATAATCACATAGCACAGGGCATAATAATTCTGTGTATAATGTGCACCAAAACATGAGTGTAGGTTATGCACAGGAGTGCATTATACACGGCAGAATATGGTGCATGCTACTGATTTTAGTGTTAACCAAATGCCTCAATATGTCAGTGAGTTTTGATTATGTTTAAAAATCCAAATAAACACTATAGATTTTACAGTGTATAAATTTGTACTCTATTTGTATAGATCACTATAGATTTGTACAGGCATATGAAATGTTACGTACACTGTGCTGTAACAGTCATATGCCACCAGGTGTTGGTATCTTTAGCTTCTTCTGTGTGGAGGGCGCTGTGTTTTAATTAATTTCAATTTTTGTCATAAAGGATGCAGAAGGAGCATGAAGTTATTTTTCTTTTACATCACTTTTAGTCTAGTTCGAGAGTATTCTTGAGTTCCACTATGTATTAAAATACCACATTGGGGGGTGTTTTGTTTTGTTTTTGTAATGTTTCTTCCTGTGGGGATGCCTGTGCAGTTTTGATCAGTTCCATTTTATAGCTTTTATTGGACTTTCTGACTTGCTGCCAGATTGTAAGTTTCTTGTGTTGTAGATGCTCAAATAGTTATAAATGTTTTTTGTGTGTATCCTTAAACTTCTTGATAGCTTTGTAAATGTTGACAAATCTACATTGGCATTTTAAGTTTTCAAGGCCTAGTGTGCTTGATACCATGAATTTAACCCCCCCCCCTCCATTTTTTCCCCCTATAGCATTTGACAACTTTATTGGCTTCCTCTGATATGCAAGTGGTGCTGGCAGTCCTTAACCTTCTGTATGTATTTAGCAAAAGATCAAATTACATCACACGCCTTGGATCTGACAAGAGAACCCCACTGCTAACTCGGCTGCAACATTTGGCAGAGGTAAGTCATGCATGCAGAGTTGGAAGGGGACAGACATTGGACCATGTAGCACTTCTTCACAAGTGTTTCTTGCAGTGTCAAAATGGATAGGAGTCCCTAAGTTAGCTTTACTAGTCTAAATGAGTAGAACTATTAGAGCCCACTTAGCTAGTTCCCCAAAAAACCTAGGAAATATACTCAGATAATGGAACAATTTTAAGGGATTTCATGAATCTCTGCTCACAAAGCAGAATCTCTTCTTTGTTCAAAAATGGCGACTTTCTCTGGAAAGGAGGTTCAGAATCAGATTCTACTTTGGAAGGAAATATGGTGCAATAAAAGATCTCAATTTGTGTGCTGGCCCTGTTTATTAACTTTGATACGAGGGTTTTTTTAAGATTTTATTTATTTATCTTTAGAGGGGAAGGGAAGGAGAGATGGAGAGAGATATCAGTGTATGGTTCCCTCTCGTGTGCCTCCTGCTGGGAACTGGCCTGCAACCCAGGCATGTGCCCTGACTGGGAATCAAACCGCGATCATGGGGTTCGCAGGCCTGCGCTCAATGCACTGAGCTACACCAGCCAGGGCCTTGATAAGAGTTTTTATCTGGGAATTTAGTATATCTACCATAAGAGTAGTTTCAGGGTAAAAAAAATTTAAGGTACTTAGTGTTATGCTCAAGAATTGGTTTGCAGTGGTAGTAATTATAATTAAAGGCAAAAGCTCTCAGAAGTTTAGTTCAACCAAACTATTGTCCAATGTTTCTAGAGCCAAATTGATAATACATACTCAGGTTTAAGAGAGATAGCCATTGCTAGAGAGCTTTCTTAGAAGAAAATTTATAAGGCTGATTTTAAAAAACCGATTAACAGTTAACTCACAAATAATAGCTCAAGTTTTAGGCCGTTACTAAGTGCATGATTACTTTAAAGTATTTTTGTATGATTACCAATGTAACACAGTATTGTGAAAATTCTCTAGGGCATATAGGAAAGTATAAAGTAAATATTAACCACCTATAACAAATGGTATCCCCTTTAAGATTTGATAATATTTTCTTCTTGCATTTACAAATATGTACAAAGAGGTGAGGTATGCAACCTGTTTTCTTACATATTGCAGATATTATCTCTTACTATTAAAACATGCAAGACAGTTCAATATTGGATCCCCCAAGTAACAGTTAAAAGGAAAAAGAAGCTGTATCTCAATAGATGTTTTAAAACCATTGAATAAATTCAGCACATTAATAAAAACTAATATGAACTTGTAGGAAACTTAAAGTTTATAAATTATCTACCAGAAGTCATAATGGAAAAACTTTTAAAGCATTTCCATTGATTCAAAAGTCACACAAAAATACCGCCTATTAACTTTTGCCACTTAATTTTGTAGTAGATGTCCTAACCAGTACAACAAGAGTAAAGAAAGAAAGAAAGATTACAAATAAAAAGTGAAAACTCATTATTTGTAGGTTGTAGGATTGAGATTCTTGGGTTTCTGGGGAGATACAAAATTATTAACTAATGAAAGTACAGTGAGGTGACCAAGTAAGCAATTAGTATACAGAAACAAAAGCTCCTCATTATAGAGGACATATGGACAATAATGCAGGAGGGCCGGTGGAGGCAGGATGGAGGTGGGGAGGGCTGGGGGGGTTGGGCTAGGGTGGGAGAAAAGGGCAGAAAACTGTACTTAACAATTTTTAAAAATCATTTGAACAATTGATAATCAATTGAACTGATGTGATTGAATAACATTCTGGTGCAATTTCATTTTGTCATGGACCTGTAACACTTGAACAGTTGGTGGAATAGCAGCTGGTCTGGGGACAACATCAAGCAGCATAGCCAAAGACAAAAGTTAATAGACTGGTGATAGATTGAGAGGTTTTTAAGCATTGTTTTGAAACTGACAAGGACTGTTAATGCAGAATATCCAAGGAGTGCCTTCAAATCAACAAGGATAAGCAGACAAAGGATATGGACAGACAATTCACAGACCAGGGAATTCACCACGTTAAACAGATGCTCAAACTCATTAACAATTAGAGAAATACAAATGAAATAAGCTGTATCAGATAAACAGAAATTAGAAAACTGTATTATGGTAAGTGCTAGCAGGCATCTGAGGCCATAGGAACCCGTATGTATGAATGTAGACTGGTACTCCTGAGTCTATATCCCAAAGATAATCACATTATTCTGTAAGGTGACATCTGTGAGAATATTGCATCTTTGTGGTAGGGAGAACTTGGAGGCAATCTCGGTGTCCATTATTAGTAGGTTGAAAGTAAAATATGGTACATGCATACTATGGGAAAAAGTGCCAAGTCGGGGGGAGAGCTAAAAAATGTTTATTATTGAGTACCATTTCTGAAACTTAAAAATGTATACATAAAAGCAAAATGTAGTTTTGTGAAAACAAAAGATAGATATCAGTGAAGTCTTAGCTTTGGGGAAGAGAAAGCAATGCAAATGGCAATAATGGGTCAGATGGTTTATATAAGTAAGTAAAAGAAAATAAACCTAACCAGCAATAGTTAAGATCTGATAAAACAAAACTAAACCTTTACTTACAGATTTAAAAGATTATCTAAATTTGTTAACAGAGACAGGTGTCATCTTTTCATGGGAAGACTCAGTAGTATACTAGAGGCTCTCTTTGATGAAATTAAAAACTAAAACACAAGTGTCAGTTTACTTACCTGTCTTTCTAATGTAGAACCAAGGACTTTGAGTAAGAGACAGTCTGTTACCTTACTTATGTAAACTACAGCTGTAATCTGTGATTTCCTTAAAGTGGAGGAACAATGTAAAGACTTCAGTTAGTAAAGGAACCTAAATACAGAATTACAAATTTTTGTGATTTGCCCCTGAATCTCTTTTCCCTAATTTTACAGTATTTTTACTTTAGTACCTTGCCTTTTAGTCTTTGCAAAATATTCAGCTTAGTTTTTATAAAATAATTCCCTTTTCAGTTTAAATCATTACTTTACATAGTATTTTAAGATTACATCATTATAATACATGCACTTGTCATAAATGAGCTTGGGGACAAGTAAGCCTGTTTTGGCACACATACAGATAACGGTGGCAGTAAAGGGCTGCCTACACAGGCTGCATCAACCAATGTGTTTTACAGAAGGCTTGGAAAATGCACTTAATCTGTCAAATTGGTTAAGTGGAGACCTGTTGATAGCATCAACTGAAAGCGGAAATGCACAAAAAGAAATCTGAGAAAACATAGATTAAGAGTCAGGGTTTTAAGTTCTTTAATTGGCACAGGAATAGGCAATTATGTCTGCAGAATAAAATTGTAAGCCTTAAGATCAAAACAGTGGGGCAGTTGTCTATTTGAGGGAAAAATGTGTTTAGATCATCTCTTCTCTCTACTCTTAGAAACATTTAGAGGTGAATATAGGCAACTTATAAGGTCATTTGTGAGGAAGTATTTTTTAAGAAAGTGAATAAACCTAGAGGCTATTTTAAAAATTGACAGATTTTAGCATGTTAAAATATTGAAATTTCTATATAACAGAGTTATAAATAAAAGACGAACTCTTAAACTGGAAAAAATATTTGCGGTATATATAACAAAGAAATAATTTGTAAATAGCTTCTATAAATGAACAAAAATGTAAGTAACCCAGTAGAAAAATATTCAAAAGCACGTAAGTAGATGATTCACAGAGGAATACAAAGTTCTGTTTTCTTTTTTAAATTGACCACTAAGTCCTGGCTGGTGTGTCTCAGTGGATTGAGTGCTGGCCTGCGAACCAGAGGGTCACCCGTTTGATTCCCAGTCAGGGAATATACCTGGATTGTGGGCCAGGTCCCCAGTTAGGGGTGTTCGAGAGGTAACCACACGTTGATGTTTCTTTCCCTTTCCCTTGTCCTCTCTCTAAATTGGCTACTAAAACATGGAAAGATTGCACTAGGAGTACTCAGGGGAAATGTGAAATGTACATTGAAGTGAGGTAGGTTGTCTAGGTTGTGGGGAAACAGGTACTTACAGACTATTGATATATGAATACCCTTTTGTAGGGTATTTTGGCATCACTTTTCATTTGAAATTATGTTACAAGCAAATTCAAATGGTATGGAAAATGTATGCATGAGTATTCTTATTGTACCACTGTTGATTAAGAATTTTGAAACATTATATTTAACATGCTATATGCCTACGTGTGACCCTGAAAGATATCAATGAAATGATCTCTTAGCAAAAAAAGTAGTTGAAGATCCCCATTTATGGTTTTTCAAAAGTCCAAAAGTAAAACTAGAGTAATAAAATCCTTTGAGTTACATACCTAATTGTAAACGTAGACAAAGGGAATTGAATTTGGAGAGAAGATGGGTAAGTTTTACTTTTTTGTTCTCTACTTTGAATATTTTATAACTATAGTATATTATATATTACTTGGGTAATTAAATATGAGAATTGTTCATGACTCTTCGCAGATATATTTCTAGTGACTGTTGTTCGTATGTACTGTAGTGTAGTTGTTACCTGACTTAATACCTATTATATGTAATACTCTTAATATCTGAGAGTAGGAATTTTTTACATATATTTTATTAATATATTATATGGGGAGTTCTATGTTAATTTTTTTTCAATTACAGTTGACATTCAATATTATTTTAGTTTAAGGTATACAGCTTATTGGTCAGACATTTATTTATAAGTGATCCCATGATAACCCTTGCACCCATCTGACACCATATATAGTTATTAACAATATTATTGACTACATTTCCTAAGCTGTACTTTACATCCCTGTGTCTGTTTTGTAACTTCCAACTTGTACTTATTAATTCCTCTACCTTTTTCACTCAGTCCTCCAGTCCCTTTCCCCTCTGGCAACCATCAGTCTGTTCTGTATACCTATGAACCTGTTTTTCTTACGTTTGTTAGTTTATTTTGTTATTTCACATATTTCGTACTTAATTAAATTAAGTGATCTGACCACTGAGAAAGGAAAAAAATAAGATGCAGACTGTACTTTTACATGGCACACATGCAAAGTGTGCGATTTTTCTTTTGCTGTTGTTTTGATGAGTCAGGATTATCATGTTCTTTTCTTCCCTTGGATCATTCTATCCCCAGGAAGAATTGCTTAAATGTTTGCTATTATGTTCCTCCTTATTTTGGACTCCTTTTAACTTGGACAGATTTATTCTTTTTGTTCTGAATTGGGCTAAAATAGAAAGATTGAAGGTTGCTTTCTAGTCCTAGACAATTTAGAATCTTGACAGATACAGGACATTGCTAGTTTTGCTAATTTATTTTGGGCTTGATTCTTTGCTGTTACAAGTAAAAGAATTACAGGTTTTTGAGGGTTAGAGATAATATGTTAGGTGTTTAGTAATAGTAGCTGCCATTAGTAATAGCCTCCATTAAAATTTCAAAACTTTGCCCTGGCCTGTGTGGCTCTGTTGGTTGAGAGTTGTCCTTCAAACCAAATGGTTGTAGGCGTGGTTCTAGGTCAGGGCACATGCCCAGGTTGTGGGTTCAGTCCTCCTCAGTCAGGGTACTTGCAGGAGGCAACTGATGTTTCTCTTTGGCATCGATGTTTCTCTCCCTCTCTTTCTCTGTCCCTACCCCTCTCTCTAGAATCGGTAAAAGAAAAAAATGTTTTAATTTTAAAACTTTGTTTTTCTCTAAACTGTAAAATTTCTATAAAAATATAACTTGCTGATGTGGGCTGCTTTGCCCTACATCTTCCTTTTGATATGTAACTTTCATTCTTGTAACAGTGGTCATTATAGACATTTTGGTTCATGTCTCTTGATAGACAGCTTCCCGAATCTGAATTTCTTTGTTAATATCTGCCCTGTGCAACAAACATGTACATTGACTTGCATGTAGCTAAGAACCTGGGTTTAGGAATTGGTCCTAGTTCTGTCAACAGATCAAATTAGTCTCAGCTTATATATCTGTAACTTGGGGGTTTTGATATCTACTTAATTGTTTTTAGGATTAAACTAAACATCATAAATAAAACTGATCACTGAAGATGGCTATGAGAACATAAATTATGTGACATTCCTTTTTACTTTCTTTTACAACTGTATATATTACTTTATATAAATACATATATATGATCACATGATTTTTTTCAGTGCAGGCTTTTTCCTCTTGGGTCATCTTCCCATAACCTAAAATGTATCCTTTTGTATGTATTTTTATCTTTATATTATAGTGACATGTTTAGGGTATTTTTGTTACTAAATTACAAAGGCAGGACACTTACATCTCAATTTTCTTATTTAATACTTTAAAAATTATTTTATTGTTGTTCAGTTACAGTTGTCTTTATTTACCCCCCTCCACTCACCCCCACACCAGCCAAACCCACCTCCCTCCCTTGCTTCCATGCCCCCTCCTTGGTTTTGTCCACGTGTCCTTTATAGTTGTTCCTGAAACCTTTAAGTCACTCTGTATAGCTATAAGTCATTTGCTTTTGATGGCTATATATTTCCGTAGTTTGGATTTGTCATAATTCAGCTATTTCTCAACTAATGCATATTCATGTTTTTCCTGTTAAGAACAATGATTTCTACATTAAGTGATCTTGTATATATGCCCTTACTTGGTGAAACTTTTGATTCTATGATAGAATCTCAGATATCTTTGTTACTTTAGTTGCCACTTAGGTGAAGAATAATGAATTTGAGCATCTTTTCATGTTTCGCCATTAAGATTTGCTCTTGTGAATTGTCAGTTCATATATTGTACCCATTTTTCCATTGCTTTAGTGTTTTTGAACTATAAAAACTATTGGTGGTATTAGCCCTTTGTCATCTGTTAAAAGTATGTTATCCCCTCTGGCTGGCATGGCTTAGTGGATTGAATACCGGCTTGTGAACCGAAGGGTCGCAGGTTGGATTCCCAATCAGGTCATGTGCCTGGGTTGCAGGCCAGGTCCCCAGTAGGGGGCACTCGAGAGGAAACCACACATTGATGTTTTTCTCCCCCTCTCCCTCCCATCCCTTCTCTAAAAGTAAATAAAATCTTTATAAAAAACCCAAAGTATAGTATCCCTTAATATTTGTTTTCTTTGTGCATTTGCATACATAGTGTTTTCCAAAAATGGTTCAGAAATAGTGTCTTATGGCATTTAAAGGTTTTGAATAGCATGTTTTTGTCTTTATGAAAAATGACTTTGTATGTGGAATCTTTGCTCATGGTAGTTTTAGTGACTCAACCCAGTGGTGTGGGCTGAAAGTGAATATGAATAGTGGTTAAAGAACTGCAAATGTAAGTGAAGTTCTCCAGGAAGACTAGTTGAATCTGTTAAAAGCCAATTGATTGGTTAATGCTAGGGTCTAGTACACAGATTCTTACACTTGAGCATGCACCAGAATCACTTTATTAAAGCATAGATTGATCTCCCTCCCTTGCTAACACCCCCTCAGGTTCTGATTCAGTAAGCTTAGGGCAGGTCTTGATAATATGTGTTGCTAACAAGTTCCAGGTGATTCTAAGGCTGCTTGGTCCTGGGACCACACTTGGAGAATCACTGGTCTTTTCTGTCCTGTTGGGGTAAAGTTACAGAATTTGAACAAATTCTTTGTACAGTCCTACATAATGTACAGTCATACAGATGTTCCTCATTAAACATAATGAGGAAGTACTTTTCCTATTAAGTATTAAAACTTTTAAAAATAAAGCTACAGGAATTAAAATAGTGTGGTAATAACAGTGGAATTGACCAGTTAAAAGTTTCTAGAAACGGATCTAACACATAAGAATCACATTTATAGTAAAGATGGCATTTTAGGTTAGCAGAAAAAAAAAATTATTGAATAAATGATATTTTAAAAACTGGCTAGCTATTTGTAGGATAATTAAGGTAGATCCTGCTTCATCAAAGTAATTTAAAGCATGAAGCTAAAAGCATTGAAAGAAAGTACAGCTATATGTTTTTATGTTGTTTGGGGTAAGCAAGGTCTTTTAAGGACTAAAGCTAGCACCATCAAAGAATAAACTAATGTTATATTCTATATGTGAATATTTTCAATACTGTCATATTATGCCATTATATGATTATCTCAGTTTATGTAATGTTTCTCATATTGCCACAGTGAATAATGCATCGATATTTGGCCTTACTTAGCAACAGATATTTGTTTTAAGTTCTTACTGAATGTAGGACCTTGTACTTCACAAATTCTTATCTCATTTAATTTTTGCAAAGGTGATACAAGCATAATCTCAATTTTGTACATAGGCTCAATTTTGAGGTAAAGAGCAAAGAAATCAAATAATTTGTTCTCAGTGTCATTGAAGAGGAACATAATAGCCAGCTGTCTTAAATCTTTGCCTTTTCACTGGTTCTTCCTATCTAAATGTATGTTATTTTGAAAGGCAAGAGAAAGCGAGAAAATATTTTTTCTTGGTCATTCTCATTAAAAGTTTGTCTCTTTTGTTGATTCTTCCAAAGGACAAAGATCCTTCTAAATTTGGTTTATTTGATTCTTTTTTTCTATTTTCTGTTTCATTTATCTTTGCTCTAATTTCTACTATTTGCTTTCTGCTTGGGAATAGTTTGCTTTTGTTTTTCTAGTTCCTTAAGGTGGAAGGTTAGGTTACCACTGATTTGAGATCTTTTTTAAATGTAGGCAATTACAGCTATAAATTTCCTTCCAGGCAGCGCTTTATGTGTATCCCATAAGTATTAGTATATTGTGTTCTCATTGTTTTTAATCACAAGGAATTTTCTAATTTCCATTGTGATTTCTTTTTTTACCCATTGGTTGTTATCCAGATTTCCTTTCATGATGGATTTCTAATTACTTTCCGTTGTCATTGAAGAAGATACTTTGTATGATTTTAGTCTTTATAAATTTCTTTGTTTCTTTTCTAGGTTAAAATATAGTCTATCTGGGAGAATGTTTTATGTGTACTTGAGGAGAGTGTGTCTTCTGCTGTTGTTGGGTAGATTGTTATATATATTTGTTAGGTCTAGTTGATTTAATGTTCAGGTCTTCTATTTTTTGTTTCTCTTTTCTCTAGTTATTGAAGTTTGCCCTGTGGGTTACGATTAACATCTTAATTATTGAAGTTAGTTCAATTTAATACCAACTTAGTTTTCATAGTAGACCAGAACTTTGCTCCTATATAGCTCTGTTCCCTTCCATACATTTTATGTTGTTTTTGCCACAAATTACATCTGTCTACATTTTGTGCACATAAGCATGTATTTATCATTACTTTTTATGTTGTCTTTTTTAAAACAGTAAAGTTATACACCAAAAATACATTAATACTGACTTTTATATTTACCTATATAGTACCTTTCTGGTGTATATTATTTCTTTTTTTAAAAATATATTTTATTGATTATACCATTACAGTTGTTCTATTCCCCCCCTTCATTCCCCTCCACCCGCATACTCCCTCCCCCACCATTCCCCCCCCCTTAGTTTATAACCACGTGTCTCAAGTTCTTTAGATACTATATTTTCCCCCACTATTCTCGCCCTCCCCCTATCTATTTTCTACCTACCATCTATGCTATTTTCTGTGCCTTCTCCCCCCTTCTCCCCCTCCCACCCCCCTGTATCTAACCCTCCATGTGTTCTTCATTTNCTCATTTTTTTGAATTCTCATTTCTTCATTCCTTTCTGGTTGGATGTTTTATTCTTCCTTCTGGTCCATTCCATTGATTTGAGTCCCAGTTTCCTTTCCATCACTATTGGTTTCCTGTGCATCTCCCTTCATTTCAATTAGTTTAGCCTTCATATGTTCCTCTAATTTGTGACTATAATCTACCAGTTCTGTGAGCATCCTGATAAATAGTGTCTTGAATTGTGCTTCTGAGAGGCTGGCAATTTCTCAGTCACTTAGAGTTATTGGCTCTGGGACTTTGAGTTCTTCTTGCACCATCTTTTGGGCTGTTCGTGCCTGTTCCATAGCAGGATCAGAGCCCTAAAGTATTCACTAGAACAGGGCAACTAAGTCGCTGGGTTGTGACGCTGTATGTGGGGGCGGGGTCAAAGAGGGACAGTGGCTTCCTCCCTGCCGCCTGCCGCGGCAGCCCCGGCGCCACAGCCACCACCGTCACCAGGCCCACGTGCTTCGTTCCACTGCACGCGAGTGTGCCACCGCCGTCAGCCCTCCACCACTAGGTTCGCCCCCTGGGGCCTGTGTGGTCCGTCTCACTGTGCGCGAATGTGCGACTGCGGTCAGTCTACCCCACACCCCGACTGGTTCTGGGCTGCCTGCACACCTAGGTTGGGGGATCTGTCCTGCCCGACCCAGCTCCGCTGCTGGCTCCACCTCTCTTACCATCCCCGTTGAACGGTTCGTAGTCGTCGGACTTCCGTATAACTCCGTTTTCTGGTCTTTGGGTGTGTCCTAGTTCTCCGAACCTTTGTTGTGTTCAAACTTGGTTGTGGGAGAAGGCACAGTGTTTCCACCTATGCCTCCATCTTGGCGGAAGTCCTGTTTTTTATTTCTTTATATGGAGTCAAGTTACTAGTGTCCCATGCCCTGTCATTTCAGCCTAAAGGACTTCCTTTAACATATCTTCTGGCAGATCAACTAACAAGAAGCTTTCTCAGCTTTTATTTGGGAATGTCTTGATTTCTGCTACATGTTTGAAAGATAATTATGCCATATACAGAATTCTTGATTGGTAGTTCTTTCCTTTTGAAACTTTATATCTTCCAACTGTATTCTGGGCTCCATAGTTTCTGGTGATAAATCAGCTGTTGACATCGTGGAGGAACACTGATACATAACAAGTTACTTTTCTATCGCCACTTTCAAGATTTTCCTCTTTGTCTTGGCCTTTGACAGTTATAGTGTGTATTTCTATGGGTCTCTGTAGATTTGCCATATTGGAGGTCATTGAGCTTGGATTTGTAGATTCATGTCCTTTGTCCAATTTGAGGCATTTTTGGTCATTATTTCCTTAAATAATCTCTCTGCCCCTTTTTCTCTTTCCTTTTCTACTGGAACTCATTATACATATGTTTACTTTTTTTTAAGTTATAGCTTTCTTTTTTTAAAGATTTTATTTATAGAGGGGAAGGGAAGGAGAGAGGGAGAGAAATATCAATGTATGGTTGCCTCTCTTGTGTCCCCTGCTGGGAACTGGCCTGCAACCCAGGCATACAACCCAGGCATATGCCCTGACTGGGAATCGAACCGTGATCCTTTGGTTTGCAGGCCTGTGCTCAATCCACTGAGCTACACCAGCCAGGGCCATATGTTTACTTTTCTTTCTACTCTTCAGACTGGGTAATCTCAGTTGATTTATCTTCAAGTTCATTGAGTCTTTTTTCACCTTCCAGTGTTTATTTTTAGATATACTATTGTCCATATTTTTACAAAAGTTATACATGTTAAGTTTTGAAAATTAAGAAAATACCACCACAATGTAGGAAAAACTGTTAACATCATGTTTCATATGCTTCTTCCTCCTCACCAACCCATGGTATTTTTTACCATAGTATTAAACATTTTTGAAAATACCATTTTTAAAAACTGGGCAATAGTCTTGGCTTCTGATCCCCTCTCCTTGCCCTCTTGAGTTTCCATGGCTGTCCTTCTATGTCTGCTTGTCTGGTGCCCCATCCTCTGCTCAGTTGTTCAGGGTACCACTCCAGTTCCATTGGATTATTTGTTTTTATGCCAGTACTATGCTGTTTTGATTACTGTGGCTTTGTAACAAACAATGTTTGATGTCAGGAAGTGTGATGCCTACCTTCAGGTTTGTTGTTCTTAGGATTGCTTTCTATTTCTGTGGAAAATGTCATTTGCATTTTTATAGTGATTATATTCAATCTGTAGATGGTGATGGATAGTATGGACACTTTAACAATATTCTTCCAATTCACAAACACTGGATATCTGTCCATTTGTTTGTGTATTCTTCAATTTCTTTCATTAGTGGTTTATATTGGGTTGGCCAAAAAGTCCGTATGGTTTTTGTGTAAAATAAGACATGTTTTTCATTTTCAACAATAATTTTATTGATTTGAATATTGGATATTTTGAGTATGTCAGTTATCTTTTGTGTGGTATAATGTTGATTGTTCTCAACTGATGTGTCAATTTTATTTTTATCAACTTCAGATGCTCTACCCCAACCATAGAGCATCGGCCAGTGAGACATCTCCAGCATGAGACTCAAAAACCAGTTTTGACACATTTGATCAGTTACAACACCTCCATATGCTACATAAATCTTTTTTTGTTTCAGTTGCATATTTACCTTTCTTGAAATAATCTTAATGTGCCAAAAGTGTTGCATATTTTCTTCCATTTTCAATATCAAAATAGCTATACAAAAATTCACCAATTTCTATGTTTTTTTTAAAAAAACATGCCTATATGACAACTGTCACAATACCATCTAACAAAATTGTTTCAAGTGAAGTTAAGACAACTAAGCACTACCAGAGCTGTCATACAAGGGAAAAAAAATCCCTAAATGAACTTTTTGGCCAATCCAATCAATAGCTAGCAGTGTACAGGTCTTTTTTCCGCTGTGGTAAAATTTATTTCTGAGTATTTTACTGTTTTCAGTACTCATAAATGGGCTTATTTTCTTTCTTTATTTTTCACATGGCTCATTGTTAGTGTATAGAAATGTGACTGATACCTGTGTGTTGATTTTGTATCCTAGAATTTTACTTAATTTATTCTAACAGTTTTGGGAGTAGTTGTTAGGGTTTTCTATACACAATTATATCATTTGCAAGCAGACAGTTTACTTATTCCTTTCCTCATTGGATGCCTTTTATTTGTTTTTCTTGCATAATTACTCGGGCTAGGACACCCAGTACTGTATTGAATGGGAGAGGTAAAAGTGGGCACCTTTGTCTTGTTCTAGTCTTAGAAATCTTTCAACCTTTCACTGTTAAGTATGATGTTAGCTATAGACTTGTCATATGTGGCTTTTCTTATGTTGATGTGTGTTTCTTTCATATGCCCCCTGTTTTTTTAGTTTGTATTTTGAAATGATGTTGAATTTTGTTAAGTTTTTTAATGTTGAGAGGATCCTGTGATTCTTTCATTCTACTGATGTGATGTGTTATCACATTTATTGATATGCTTATGTTGAATCATCCTTGGATCCCAGGGATAAATTCCACTTGATCATGATTTGTGATCCTTTAAGTTTCATGTTCAATTCAGTTTGCTAGTTTTTTTGACGATGCTTTTTGCATCTTGTGTTGATTGCGGATATTGTCCTATAGTTTTCTTTTCTTGCACTGTCCTTTCTGGCTTTGGTATCATACTAATTCTAGCCTCATACGATAAGTTTAGAAGTATTCCTTCTTCTTTGATTTTTTTTGGTAAGAACTTGAAAAGAATTGATGTTAATTCTTCTTTAAATATGTTGTAGAATTCACCAGAAAAATCATCTGACTCTGCTTTATGGGAGTATATTTAGATTACTGATTCAGTCTCCTTGTTATTGGTCTATTTATATTTTCTAATTCTTCATGATTCAGTCTTGGTAGGTCGTATGTTTCTAGGAATTTATCCAGTTATTCTAGGTTTTCCATTGTGTTGACTTTCTGTTATCAGGTTTGTGGACAATTTATTCATAGTTATCTCTGACGAAACTTTGTATCTCTGTGATGTCAGTTGTAATGTCTGTCTTCTCTTTTGTTTCTCATTTATATTTTAGTCAAGCTAAAGTTTTCTCTTTTTTTGTTTATCTCTTTTAAAAAGTTTATTTTTGTTGATCTTGTCTTTTTTTATGGTCTCTATTTCATTTATTTCTGCTGTGATCTTTGTTACTTCATAACTTCCTTGTACTAATTTTGGCCTTAGTCCTTTTTCTAGTTCCTTTAGGTATGAAGTTAGGTCATTTATTCAAGGTCTTCTTGTTTCTTAATGTAGGTATATATTCCTATAAAATTCACTCTTAGAATAGCTTTTGGTGCATCCCATACATTGTAATATATTGTATTTCCATTTTCATTTGTCTCAAGATTTTTTTAATGTTCCCCTTTGCTTTCTTCTTTTGATGCATTGGTTGTTTAGGAGTATTTGATTTACATGTTTGTGCATTTTCTAGTTTTTCTCCTGTTAACTGATTTCTGTTTTCATGCCATTGTGGTCAAGAAAGATACTTGGTGTGATTTTAGTCTTCTTGAATTAGCTAAGACTTGTTTTGTGACCTATCACAATACATCTGGAGAAATGTTCCGTGTCATTTGAGAAGAGTATGATTTTTCTGCTGTTGAATGAAATGTTCCGCATATGTCTTTTGAGTCCATTGATCTAAAGTATAGTTCAAGCCAATCATTTCCTTATTGATTCTCTGTGTGGCCAATTTATCCATTGTTGAAAGTGAGGTATTGACATCCCCTACTATTGCATCATCTATTTGTCCCTTGAGGTCTGTTAGTATTTGCTTAATATATTTAGGTACCCCAATGTTCACTGCATACATGTTTACTGTTGTTATAACCTCATGATGAATTGACCCCTTTATCATTGAATAATGGTGTTCTTTGTTGTTTCAGCTGTTGAAAGTCTATTTTGTCTGATACAAGTACAGCTATCCCTGCTCTTTTTTTCCCACTTGCACAGAATATTATTTTCCATCCCTTCCCTTTGACCTGTGTGTGTCCTTAAAGTAGAAATGCATCTCTTGCAGGCAACTTACAGTCGGGTGTTTTTTTTTTCTTTAGATTTTTTATTGTGCTATTATAGTTGTCCCATTCTCCCCCTTTGTCCTCCTCCTCCCAGCCCACTTGCCACTTCCACAGTCAGTACCCACACCCTCGTCCATGTCCATAGGTCATTTATGAATGTTCTTTGACTAGTCCCTTCCCCTTCTTTTCACCATTATCCCCCTCACCCCTCCAGTCACTGTCACTCTGTTTCATGGTCCCATGCATCTGGTTCTGTTTTGCTCATTAGTTTAATTCTGTTCATTAGATTCCTCTTACAGGTGAGATCATATGGTATTTGCCTTTCATGGACTGGCTTATTTCACTTAGCATAATACTCTCCAGTTCCATCCATGCTGTCACAAAGAGCAGGAGCTCTTTCTTTCTTTCTGCTGCATAGTATTCCATTGTATGAATGTACCACAGGTTTTTTTTTTGCTCCATTCATTTACTGATGGGCACGTAGGCAGTTTCCAGCACTTGTCTATTGTAAATTGTGCTGCTGTGAACATTGGGGTGCATATGTACTTTTGAATTGGTGGTTCAGGATTCTTAGGATAGATTCCCAGCAGTGGAGTTGCAGGGTCAGAAGGCAGTTCCATTTTTCATTTTTTGAGGAAATTACATACTATTTTCCACAGTGGCTGTGCAAGTCTGCATTTCCACCAACAGTGCACTAGGGTTCCCTTTTCTCCACAATCTCACCAGCACTTGTTGTTTATCAATTTGTTAATGATGGCCATTCTGACCTGTGTGAGGTGGAATTTCATTGTGGTTTTTATTTGTATCTCTCTGATGGCTAGTGATGCTGAGCATCTTTTCATAATGTCTGTGGGCCATCTGTATGTACTCCTTGGAGAAACAAAGGAAAAAATATACAAATGAAACTATGTCAAATTTAAATGTTTCTGTACAGCCAAAGAAACCATCACCAAAATGAAATGGGAAGTGACCATATGGGCAAACATATTTGCCACTGATACATTGGGGTTTTTCTCATTTTAATTTATTTTTCTTCACCCAAGGACATGCTCACTGATTTTAGAGTGGAAGAGGGGGAGAGAGAGAGAGTGAGAGTAACAGTGATTAGTTGTATTTTGTATATATCCAGACCAGGGACCAAACTCACAAACCTAGGCATTTTCCCTGATCTAGAGTCAAAAGCACAACCTTTCAATTTTCAGGATGATGATCCAACCAAGTGAGCCACTCTGTGCCTTTTGATTGGAAAAATAAGCTCATCTATCAATATATTTAGAGTAATTATTTGATAGTCACACACTTAGTAATGTCAGTTTATTAATAGTTTTGTGACTGTTTTATATTTCCTGTCTGCCTTTGTGAATTTATGGTTTCCCATAGTAGTATGCTTTGATTTCCTTCTCCATATTTTCTGTGTACCCAACCTAGATTTTTGCTTTGTGTTTTCCATAAGCCTTATGTAAATCATCTTATAACAGTTCATTTTAAGCTGATAACAACTTAACTTTGATTACATACAAAACTTTCCTCTTTCTACGCTTCCCCTCCATTTTATGTTTTTGGTGTCACAATTTACTTCTTTTTTATATTGTGAATTCATTAACAATATTTTAGCCCTTGGTATTTTTTAAAGCATTCAATTTATTTATTTTTAGAGGGTGGGGAAGGGAGGGAGAAAAACATCAGTGTGTGGTTGCCTCTCACATGCCCCCTACTGGGGACGTGGCCCGCAACCCAGGCATGTGCCCTAATTGGGGATTGAACCTGCGAACCTTTGGTTGGGCGGCTGGCACTCAGTCTATGCCAGCCAGTGCTAGCCCTTAGTATTTTTCATACTTTTGTCCTTTTACTTTTATTACCCATGGGTGATTGTTTAAGACAGGGTTCTCCTGAAGCTTTCAAACAGCTGCTGAGAGTGGCTGTGGCAAGTTTACAGGCCACAGCAGGCAGGGTTCACAGCCGGGACCAAAGTCTGTATATGCTTATTACACTGAATCTCTTGGCATATGGGGTTGGGTTCTACAGCTTACACAAAGGCATTTTTGTCTGGATGGATGCCAAATTGTTTTGGTAGGGACAGGGAACAAGACATCTTCACTCCTCATGTGCTCTAATTTATTTTTTTACTATTATAATTTTGGTCACTCTGGAAATTAGATTCTCACCCCTTTCCAGAATTTGTTGTTATGGTTTGTTGTTTGTTTAGAATTTTCCGAACTGATTTCATGATTCATTGATTTGTGTCATCATTGAAATCTCTGTTCTGTTAATGGCTTCCCTAATGATTTGCCTTAAATTCCTAGAACAAAAACAAAACAAAACAGTCTTTGCAGGTGGGTTCTGTGTGTATTTTGGTGTCTTAAATTTCAATACTCAACTAAAAGTTTACAATTCTGCCTTAGTCTTCACTTATGACTTGTGCAAAGTCTGATGGGCAGCCAGAAATGTGTGAACTTGGGCCTTCTCAGATCGTTTCTGACAATGTGCCTAGCCTTGGCCTTCCAGATTCCCAGGAATAAAAAAAAGCCCCTACTCTCCATAGCATTTCACTCTCTAGCTTTTCATCCCAAGCTTTAGTTGGTTTATATCCCAGTCGTATGTCTTGTTCCAGAAAGCAGGGACTAATGCATTTATTCTTGCATGTTTTCAACTGATGTTCAATTCACCCTTGGAAGAGTTACAGATTAATCAAGAAAATTATTGTCAGCTCAAATGCTATTAAAATGCAGGCTACTTATTAAGAAAGATTATGGCTGAAATTTGAGATTTGGAAGCCAAAAATAGAGTACATTTGAGCCATTCTCCTTTACCTTATGGACTAGTACTTTTTAATGAGTTTTTTTGACTTTGTGGTAGCAGAAGTGGTGAGTAATGCAGAATCTTCTGCTTTGCAGCTTGCCTCTTGTAAAAGATTAAGGAACTGAAGAGCATGTTATTCCACCCTAGTGAGGGAAGTGAACAGGTTGAGTACAGTACTAAAGGCCTGATGGGCCTTTAAAGGCTGACAAGATTCACCTGTCAGCAAGCACGACCCCAGGCGTGTAGAATGAAATTGCTTGCAATAGGCCCAGTAACATCTTCATAGAATGGTGAAATTGATCTCATGAAAGAAATTACTTTTAGGCAGACCATCTTTGCTTGAGTCTTAAGTCTTTGCTTTCTTTTGCTCCCTCTTTTTATTTGACTTTCACATTATATATCTTCTCAACACTGTGTTCCAAGCAGCCACATACTCTGAAATGTTTTAAACACAAGGCCTTAAGCACTGTTTAAACACTGTCTTTCTTTATTTTCCAAGAGCTGGGGTGGAAAGGAGAATGGCTTTGGACTTGCAGAATGTTGCAGAGACTTGCATATGATGGTAAGTCACTCTTTGGGATGTGGGTGTCCTTGGCATAGCTGTGTATGCTCTCTTTTTAAGCTTTACTTTACATTGACCATATGGTATATAAAGTTGCCACCTCACATTAGCAACCTAAGAGCAATTGTGATATAGTAAGCCTTGTCTAGAAATGCTTGGACCCTCAATGTCCTGGCAGCAGATGAAGAATCTGAAGCACAGTATCTGCTCATACCCAACTCTTTTGTAGAAAACTACATTGGGTAAATCAGTTTGCATTGATGAAAAATCCCTGAAAGTCCATTTACTTGCATTCTCTCACTGGAGCTGTCGGAATCCTGGACAGTCTGGCATGATTTAAGAGTGGCTGTTTGAAAAAGTTCTACCACTAGGGTTAAGAACTTAACATGTTCCATGTGCTTTCCATGTTTACCCCTCATGCCCTGTCCTGCTTGTACCTTTCACCTACGCTTAGGTTATGGGCTTAGAGCATCCTCCCTCCGCTTTGCTATGTTACTGTGGAACCACAAGGCACAGCTGGATTTGTTATAAAAATTCTGTGCCTAGAAGCAACTATATTTTCCAACAGAAGTACTTGTATAGGACAGATAGCAGTGATGAAATTTAGTGAATTTTAGCAAGCCTTTTCCCCTTGGAGAATGGCTTTTTTTTTTGGTCACAGAAAATGACAAATTAGAACAAATTACTTTCCCTTCTTAGCTGGTATATTTCATGCAGTGTGCATTACATTAATGAATATTGGATAATATGGGAGGTGAGTGTTATCTATTTAATAATCAAAGCTACATAAATCTTACAGTGTATTTAGTTTGGAATTCTAATTTTCATCTTAGTTTAGTTGGTTAATTCTGAGCCTCCTTGTGCATAAGAATCTCATTCTTTGCACATTGTCAAAACAGTAAGATATATCCTGCTGAGATTCCATGATGTCTATTACTCATTTTGGTCCCTGCCTATCTTAAGAAATAGCACACCTTTTTATTTATTGATATTTAGCATGATATGAGACTTTGAAAAATATGTGTACTTTGAAAGCAAGTAATACATAAACATGTTTTAAAAATTCCAAGTATAAAGGTGTATACAATAATTTCATCCCAAGAAGCAACCACTGCTACTCGTTTCTTTCTTTGTTAAAAAAAAAGTTTTATATATTGATTTTAAATAAGAAAGAGGAATGGGGAGACAGAAACACTGATAAGTTGTTCCACTTATTAATGCATTCATTAGTTGATTCTCGTATTTGCCCTGGCTGGGGGATTGAACCCACAACCTTGGCATAGTGGGATGTTGGTCTAACCAACTGAGCTACCTGGCCAAGGCCTGGTTTTTATCAAGGATACATTTTAATAGGCGTGCTCTTGTGATCTTATTTTGTTTTTCATGTTGCTTTTCTAGAGTTAAAGAAGATGTGTTGTCAGGGTCTGAATTATATTGATTTGATATCTGCCTATACAGGAAAGCAGGTGGATATTATGAGAAGTGTTATAGAAAGGTATGAAAAGGAGTATATGAAGAATTATGAAGGTATACACATGAGGCATAGTTTGAATAAAATATTTCAAAAGGCAGCAATACACACTAAGGTTTCCATAAGAATGTTTATACCCATGAGGCATAGTTTGAATAAAATATTTCTAAAGACAGCAATGCACACTAAAATTTCCATAAAAATGTTTATTTTCCATTGTCGAGCTGGTGCCTAGACCCTTGTATTTGTCTTCAATTCTTGGATTCTTATTCATTACTGCCTAGCAGACTTGCCCCTCTTTTCCCTCTTGAGAGTAGCTACAGTCCAAATTGATTTCTTAAAAAAAGGGCAATTTGGTAACTTACAAGTGAGAAATATGAAAGCTATTGTAGCTCTGGGCTCCATCATCCTAATTCTATATTATTTAAAGACATCTGAGCTCTGCTAAGATAAGGAATGAAGGCATTGTAGCTGCTGACTACATTGTTCATTCTGCTGCCACAATAAGTTGCACAAGTGGCTAGGACTTTCAGGGAAGACTTGGGAGAAGATGGTATCTGATTCTTTCATGTGCTTTATACACAGAAATACCCACCCAGTGCAACTACACTACACTTTGAATTCTATGCAGACCCTGGGGCCGAGGTCAAAATCGAGAAAAGGGTGAGTCTCAATCAGACTTGTTCTGATAGAGTCTGTGATCTACTGTAACTGGGGTTAACTTTTCTACTAGAACTCCTCAGTTAAATGAGGGAATGGTTTTGAGCTACATTGCTGCCTTCCCAAGCTAAAAATACCTAATAGCTTCTCAAGAACAAGTATTCATTGTATGCCCACCCAGCTCTGATAGGTTTGGACCTTATGTTGAAGCTACCAAAAGCAAGACTCTCTATATGGGGCCCCTGCTGTAACTTGTATATTTTTCTCAGTCTCAGTTCCAACATGCAGTATAATAGTCTGGATAGTGATGGCTCAACTTTCTCTACTTAAGCCAGCCTACAAGAAGTCTGTATATTTCTTACCAGGGTCCTGCTTCAATTATCTGGTCATTCCATATTTGGAGATACTAAAATTCAGTTTGGTTTAGAAATGGTCTAGTGAAGGAGGTTTTTTTTCCTTTGCCTGCAGTATAGAATAACAAAAAATAAATAAACTTTCTACATTAATGGCACCTTGAAAACAGCATGGATTCAGTCTTCGCTATGAATACAGAGACTGTGGGGATTAAGACAATGAAGGTTAAAAGGGGACAACGAAGACTATGAAATGTGTCTGGTTGTGTGCATTATATTTTCATGCTACTGGTTTCAAAGAAGCTTTCCTGAGAATAGTCGGTATATAAAATGGGTATTTTGGCAGACTCTAAAATTAGCTTGATTGTAAGAGCACTCAGTCAGGCTTCAACTTAGGGTGACATCTTGGTTTTCAGATAGCTCTTGCAGGGGAAGCTAAGGTATATAATGACTCCTAACAACTCTCCTATCTTTTTAATTTCAGACAACTAGTAACACACTACATTATATTCACATAGAACAACTTGACAAGGTAAGAGGAATCTTTGACTATTGACTATTTCTTAACATTTGGTTTACTTTTTGTTCCTAACTATTTTTTTTCTAATGTAGATTTCAGAAAGTCCTTCTGAAATAATGGAATCTCTTACCAAAATGTACAGCATTCCTAAGGATAAGCAGGTATGATATATCCTAACAATATCTAAAGAGGGTGGATGATATTCATATAGATTAGTGATGTATATTGGATTGGGAGACACCATAGCAGAAAAAAATGTAATCAGATCATGGGCAAATCAGAGACTCTGAGCCTTTCTTTCTTCATTTTTTTATGAGGCCAGTACTTCCAAGGGTTTGTATGAGAGTTAAGTGGTGATAGTGCAACACTTTGGATACCAAAGGAAAAAAGATTCAAGTTGTGTTAATTTTTTCTGCTCATTGTGATGGTGATAAAATACTTAATTTGATTAATAACAATAAGAACCCTTGCCAAATGTCTCCAGTTTGTTGCCTAACAGTTGGCTTATACTGGGATAATAGAAATCTGTGTGCCTCTGTTTTCTCACTCCCATTTTGTCAGCTAACCTCAGAGTGGAACTGTTCTGTTTGGTACGTTAACAAATAGCAACAGTAAACCATTTTACAAATAGCTCGTTAGGTATTATTTAGCCATCAGAAAGTACAGTCACCTTTTCTACTGATTTCCTAATTTAGGTCTTATGTCTCTACAGATGCTGTTATTTACACACATACGGCTGGCCCATGGCTTTTCTAATCACAGGAAGCGATTGCAAGCTGTTCAGGCTAGGCTGCATGCAATATCTATATTAGGTAAGAAAACAACACTCTATGATTAACAAGCCCCACTTAGGCAATTTAGACTTGATTTTCTTTGAACTTGACCTGTCTTTGTTGCTGTGAGGCTTTTTGGACTTACCTAAGTAGCAAATTAAGTTGTAAAATTGCTAGCATTCCTAATGTTCATTGTATTTACCATTCTTAAGCTCCTTATTGTTGGATCAGATGGTTATTGATACACTACACAGGTTCAGTTTTGATTAAGTCAGAAAATATTTGTTAGGTATTCAATACTGTGCATTTTACTTGTGCTATAGGAGGGTAGAGTAAAAAGAAACTTCTACTGATTGGTTTTGGAATCACTTCTGGACCATCATCCTGACTCTGCAAATTATTAGCTACATGTTTATCTTTTTGGCTTCAGTTTCCTCATTTAATATTGGGACAATATTTTAAGGTCTATCCAGAAGGTGTCCAGCCATGTAATATGAAAAATAGAGACATTTATTGAAGAAGATACAAGAAACATTGTATATATAGGACAATGACACTTCAATCCCCTTCGAAGTAGGCACCTTGGGACCTCACACACTTCTCCCGATCACCATCAGCTGCCCTGTCACATTTTCCTGAATCTCATTGATGGTCTGAAATCTCTTCCCTTTCAAAGGTGATTTTAATTTTAAAACAAGCCAGAAGTCTCAGGGCACCAAATATGGGCTGTAGGGGGGCTGAGTCACCTGGATGATTTGATGTTTTGCCAAAAAATTCTGCATAAGACGTAGTGCATGAGCGGGCACACTGTCGTGAAGAAGCTGCCAATCACCAGGTACCCATAGCTGCAGCCTTCTGAAATATCCAAATATTTTCCTTGGAGGAATGTTCACAAAATTTGATGCAGATTCATTGCTCTACTCACTCAGTCATTTTGAATGTGATAGCCACATAGTACACATGCTCACTCAAAGTCCTTATTGTTCATGCGTGTGCATTCCAACCCATTCTCCTTGGCCACCAGGTTACATTGATACCATGCAAGCCATTCTCATATTAACAATGGCTGAACTTTTTCCAGACAGGCCATGTATTTTATAGGCTGATTGGAGAGTTAAACAAAAGTCTGTAAATCACCTAGGCACTTAGAAGGTATGAAATGGTACTGTCTGTTGACATTGACACTTTCATTGTGTTATTACTCACCTGCTCTTTTAAAATATGGGTTTCTTGAAGTGAAATTCCTACTCTTCTCATTGTACTCATACTTAGCATGACTTTTGATATGTTAAGTGCTCAGGAAATGTTTGTTGAAAACTGAAAGTGCTTAATCCCACTAGTTTGCAGGAGACTGGCTCAGTATTATCTCTGTGTGGCGATTCACTGAACATGCATTACATGCATTCTCAAGTTTTACTCCAATGTCATACAAGATTCTGGTTTTGTCTGCAATAATCCATAAATGCTATTCTTTACAGTTTGTGTTTCCAGCGAAAACAAGTATACAAAGAGACTAACATGGAAGTCTGTGTCCAAGGCATCTTAGACTTATCATGTCAAGTAGTAATGTTATATAAAATTAACTCATTTTTTTTCATGCTTCCATTCCCAAAATCCTTGGTCAAGACTACTGATACCATTAATAGGAATATCTGTTATTTGGATGGTTATTCAGAGCTTATCATCATATTTGATCCAAACCTCTAGAATTCAGACATGCTGTCATTTCTCCTTTCGCAGTGTATTCCAATGCCTTGCAGGAGTCAGCAAACAGTATCTTGTATAATGGGTTGATAGAGGAGTTGGTAGATGTCCTTCAGATAACAGATAAGCAGCTTATGGTAAGTATTTATTAATATTCTCCTGTGTATATTAGGCTTATATGTATTTGTTTGCCTTTAGATATTTCCCAGGGGTTTAAGAATGAACCCCTAGAGGGAATCTTGGCCCTTTTACTTCTTCCTCTGGATGTTTAGCTGCAAAGTTAACATTTCAACAGAGTTCCATCGTCCCCCAGCAATTACTAGTAGAGTGACCTAAATTTTAGAGTTTGGGGTGTTACAGTTTGTTTTAGTCACCTACTTGTTTAAAACACAAACCATGTTTACCTTTTGTTTTCATAGGAGATTAAAGCTGCTTCTTTACGAACATTAACATCAATTGTCCACTTGGAGAGAACTCCCAAACTCAGCAGTATTATTGACTGTACTGGAACTGCATCTTATCATGGATTTTTGCCTGTACTTGTACGGAACTGTATCCAGGCCATGATTGGTAAATTTTTGTGGTGGTTATCTCAGGCAGCAAGAGGAATCCCACCCTTTGCTTGTCTGCTTTTGTTTAACATCCTGTCAGCTTAACACCAACCTGAGCTTATTCTTTCTCTCCCTGTTCCAACCTTCCTTGTAGATCCCTCCATGGATCCATACCCTCACCAGTTTGCCACTGCTCTCTTCTCTTTTTTATACCATCTGGCCAGCTACGATGCTGGTGGCGAAGCCTTGGTCTCCTGTGGAATGATGGAAGCCTTATTGAAGGTGCTTTCTTTTAAAAAAAATGTGGTGGAGGGATCAGCTAAGAGAAGGTGTAGGGTTGCACATTTGAAATGGTTCATAGTGAGAGCAAATAGTATAAGAAAGCTTAACTAGAAAATGTTATGCTTAATTTTTAAAGTTTAGCCTTCAGTTATCTCATTAACAACTTTTAAGAGCAGCTCTCTCCGTAATTACAAATTAATCCTAGTCCAGATGGTGTGATAATAGGCCCCAGGACTAGTTAAGGTATTGCCACATATTGTGACCTTAAGTGTGACACTTAAGAAAATATACATAAAGGTACATGGTAAGGTCTTCTGTTAATAAGCTTTACTAGGTATTGGGCACTAGGCATCAGCTTTTTTTCTCTCGAATATTATATTTTATTCTAAAAAGTAATCCATGTCCCCATTACCTCAGGGGTTTGAGTCCCAGAAGTGATAGAGCTACTATTTGACAAGCATCAAAATTCAAGCATATGAGGGGGTGGGGGAAAATTTAAACATCTGCTTTTCCCTCCTGTACTTGGTGCCTTCCTGAGACCCTAGAATGCATGTTTCTGAAAGATTACATTATTTACAGCTTTGTTTCTTTTTCTTTGGTTTTGCCTCTTTTCCCCCTCCTTATAGGTCATCAAGTTTCTTGGCGATGAACAGGACCAGATAACATTTGTTACCAGAGCTGTCCGAGTGGTTGACCTCATCACCAACCTAGATATGGCAGCATTTCAATCCCATAGTGGACTTTCTATCTTCATTTATAGACTTGAGGTATTATCATACGAGGAGCACTTTGCATAGACCTATACCCAGTGAGACCTGAGCCTACGAACTACCCTTATAACCCTAAAGAGCCATCTTATACCTGCTCTGTTTTTAGAAACCAGGTTTTTTTTATCTGCATGTGGCATTATAATTGTTTTTAAGTCCCTGGTGTATATGTAGGATTGTCTTACTACTTTTCCCTTGATCGTAGCATGAAGTAGATTTGTGCCGAAAAGAATGTCCCTTTGTGATCAAGCCAAAGATCCAGAGACCCAGTACTACACAAGAAGGAGAAGAAATGGAAACTGATATGGATGGTAATTAATAGTTACTAAGTCAATACTTTTGTGCTTGATATTTAGCTCTCATGCAACCCCAATTTTTTATTCTTCCTCATAAATTCTAAACTGTACAGCTGACTTGCATACATTTTCAAAACAATTTTTCTACATCTATGATTTGTGCATTTTCATGAGCATTATTAGAAAAGTGAGGCACAAATTGTTGGGAATAGAGACGGAAGGTGAAGCAGATGGTAAGACTGCTGTAGAGTCTTATATTCACTCTATAATGCTAAATCCGTTTTGATTTCAAGACTTAATAGTTGCTGTCTTAAGTATTTGTTCATTATCTTCTTATTCCCACTAAAATGTAAGCTTTACAAGATGGAGGCACTGTTTTTGTTCGCTGCCGTGTGTATCGGTACCTGGTAAAGTATAGGTGTCGGGGGCCAGGTCATCAGGAGGAGGCACATGAGAAGCAACCACACGTTGATGTTTCTCTCCTTCTCTTTCTCCCTCCTTTCCCCTCTCTTAAAAATAAATAAAGTCTTTTTAAAAAACTATCTTTAAAAAAGATTTAGACCCCCACCTACAGTGCTTATTACCATATTTTGCCATGTACAATGCACTTTTTTTGCCCAAATTTTTGAGGGAAAAATAAGGATGCACATTATATGTGGGTATTACTAATTCTGTATCTGTGTAAATGTTTTTAATTCTTTTATTTATTCATTAAAAGTGTAACTCTAGAAAGCAATAAAGATATCTGTATGCAAAATAATCCCCTGGAATATAATTGGTTTTGTTTTTAAATATAAATAAATTTAAAATTGATTAAAAAATTAAAACGAAAGATTTTTTTCCTGAAAGTTTGGGCCAAAAACGTGGGTACATTATACACAGCTTAATACTGTAATTCATTAAGTTCTCAAGTGAAGAGGAGGAAATCTACATTTTTAACAACCAAGCCAGGTGATTCTGGTGTTCTCATAGAAAAAAAAATTTTAAGATTTTATTTATTTATTTTTAGAGAGAGGGGAAGGGAGGGAGAAAGAGAAGAAGAGAAGCATCAATGTATGGTTGCCTCTCACATGGCTTCCACTTGGGACCTGGCCTGCAACCCAGGCGTGTGCCCTGACTGGGGTCAAACTGGTGACCCTTTGGTTCACAGCCTGCACTCAGTCCACTGAGCTACACCGGCCAGGGCTCATAGAGAAAATTTACATTCAATGAAAAGCAGCTTATAAAACCATGAGTTTTTGCTTCCTGTATAAGCAGGCACGTGTATGTATGTTTGTGTATAAAAAAGATTGAAAGGAAGTATTTTAAAATGTAAACAATGGTTTATTGCTAGTGGAGCTTTATTATATTTTGTAAGTTATAAGGAGTAATTGTGTATTTTGTACTCTATTAATTAAAATTATCTTATTCAAGTCTATAAAATAAAGATGAATGCTCACTCCCTACTCACCATAGGTACTACTTGGTATAGTTTTGGGGTTGTTTTTTTGTGGGGGGGTCCGTTTTTTATGCATATGCAAGTACATGTTGACATAAGTATATAGATTTTTTACTGTATTTTTTCTGTAAGTATATAGTATTTAAAATGGAAAAATAAGATTATTAACACACTCAACATTTTTCATTCAATGTATCACAACTGCCTTTCTATTTGTCTGCGGAAAGCCAGCATTCTCATGTTGGGTTTCAGTCTTCTAATTCTTCTCTCCATTTTGATATCATTCATCTCACCTTAATGGGAAAAAAATTTCTCAAACAATCTTTCTTTTGGTGGTACCTTTTATTCTAACTAGTTTTTCTCATCTTAACTTTACTTAGTTGCAGATGTGACTATGGAAAATAGTCCAGGATCATCTGCCTCTATGGAGCACCGGCTGGATGTTGAATTAAGGTCAACGAGTTCTAGCAGCAGTAATATCTGCCCTGGCCCCCGCCCTGGTATGTAGACACAGAGATGCACCATCTTTCACATGGACTTACTAGTGAAGAGGGTCCTTTGGGGGGAGCTTGAGTGGTTGAAGGCTTGCTTATTATAACTAGCCATGTTACTTTGCCCTTCTGGTGTTTGTTTTCTCATGTTAACATTTATTCCATAGCATTTTATAGCTTTCTAAAGATCATACATTGAGACTTCTGCCAAGATGGAGGCATAGGTGGAAACACTGTGCCTTCTCCCACAACCAAGTTTGAATACAACAAAGGTTTGGAGAGCAAAGACACAGCAAAAAAAAAAACCAGAAAATTGAATTATATGGAAGTCTGACAACCACTAACCGGTCAACGGGGACGGTCAGAGGGGTGGAGCCAGCAGCGGAGCTGGGTCGGGCAGGAAAGATCTTCAGACCTAGGCGCGCAGGCAGCCCAGACCCAGTCAGGGTGCGGGGCAGACTGACCGTGGGCGCACATTCGCGCACAGTGAGGCGGACCACACAGGCCCCAGGGGGCGAGGGCTGATGGCGGTGGCACACTTACGTGCAGTGGGATGAAACGCTTGGGCCCGGTGACATTGGCAGCTGCAGCACCTGTGGGGGCCACGGCGGGAGGCGGCAGACGGGACGCCATTGCTCCTCTTTGACCCCGCCCCCACATACAGTGTCACAACCCAGCGACTTAGTTGCCCTGTTCTAGTGAACACCTTAGGGCTCCGATCCTGCTACGGAACAGGAACGAACAGCCCAAAAGATGGTGCAAGAAGAACGCAAAGTCCCAGAGCCCATAACTCTCAGCGACCAAGAAATTGCCAGCCTCTCAGAAGGACAATTCAAAACACTGTTTATCAGGATGCTAACAGAACTAGTTGATTATAGTCACAAATTAGAGGAACATATGAAGGCTAAACTAATTGAAATGAAGGGAGATGTCCAGGAAACCAATAGCGATGGAAAGGAAACTGGGACTCAAATCAATGGAATGGACCAGAAGGAAGAACAAAACATCCAACCAGAAAGGAATGAAGAAATGAGAATTCAAAAAAATGAGGAGAGGCTTAGGAACCTCCAGGACATCTTTAAACGTTCCAACATCCGGATTATAGGGGTACCAGAAGGGGGAAAGAAACAGCCACGAGTGGAAAACTTATTTGAACAAATAATAAAGGAGAACTTCCCCAGTCTGGCAAAGGAAATAGACTTCCAGGAAATCCAGGAAGCTCAGAGAGTCCCAAAGAAGTTGGACCCAAGAAGGAACACACCAAGGCACATCATCATTACATTAGCCAAGACTAAAATGAAGGAGAGACTCCTAGAAGCAGCAAGAGATAAGGGGACAGTCACCTACAGAGGAGTACCCATCAGACTGTCAGCGGATTTCTCAAAAGAGACCTTCCAGGCAAGAAGGGGCTGGAAAGAAGTATTCCAAGTCATGAAATCCAAAGACCTACAGCCAAGACTGCTTTATCCAGCAAAGCTTTCATTTAGAATGGAAGGACAGATAAAGTGCTTCTCAGATAAGGTCAAGTTCAAGGAGTTCATCATCACCAAGCCCTTATTATATGAAATGCTAAAGGGACTTATCTAAGAAAAAGAAGATGAAAAATATGAACAGTGAAAGGACAGCAAACTCACAGTTATTAACAACCATCCCTAAAACAAAAGCAAACCAAGAGGACAGCTAGATCAGGAGGGGAACCATAGAAATGAAGAACACATGGAGGGTTAGCAACGGGAGTGGGAGGAGGAGAAGGGGGGAGAAGGCACAGAAAATAGCATAGACAGTAGGTAGAAAATAGATAGGGGGAGGGCAAGAATAGTGGGGGAAATATAGAATCTAAAGAACTTGGGACACGTGGTTATAAACTAAGGTGGGGGAGAATGGTGGTGGATGGAGTGTTCGGGTGGAGGGGAATGAAGGGGGGGAATAGAACAACTGTAATGGTATAATCAATAAAATATATTAAAAAATAAATAAAAAAGTCATACATTGATTATTTCATCAAAACAGCCATGTCGGAGGGGAGGTAATAACTAAAACAGGAACTAAGGATCAAAGAGTTAATCTTCTTACCTCACCTTGTAATTTTTCTTTTTTACTTTGGGCTTTTAACTTTAGTATTAGTTTTATTCAGTCCTCAGTGACTTATTTTTTTCAGTGTTCCAACTTAGGCAAGTATTCTTTCTAACATCCAGAGATTTCACTTCACATGTCTATTAGTGTTGCTGTAGTATATATGAGTCTCGTAAAAATTTGTTTTATGTGCCTGCTCACTGTTGTCTAATGGTGACTCTACTCTAACCCTCTTTCTCTCTTGCCAGGAGTGCAGTGTATTCCACAACGAGCAGCACTTCTCAAATCCATGTTGAATTTCCTCAAGAAGGCCATTCAAGACCCAGCTTTCTCAGATGGCATAAGACATGGTATTTGATTTTAGAGACCTTCTTGAAATATGTTAGAGATTCTCAAAGATTGGTTCTTGCTTTCTGAAGATACCTTTTCCAAGGCAGGCTTAGGAAAAGGCCACACTATTTTGGATGGTTTTTAGTTGTTTAGTGTCACTTTCCCCAAACCTAAGGATCATTTGGAAATTTTCATAATGATTTCACCTATTTTTCCTTTTCCAGCTTTTGACTCTGTACTCAATTCCAACTCTCTGTGTCCATATTTTATTTTTTGACTCACTGTGAAAAGGCTGTTGTGTGGGCAACGAATAAATAATAGGATATGGGGAGAATAGACAAGTAGAAGCCGTTAGATGGGAATCAACACAAATTTTGTTTACCACAGAGTGTTTGTTAGATGTAATATATTGCTCCATCATCCCCACCCATCAAAATATTACTGGACTGACCATATTTTCCTTCACGTTCACCTTTGTCTTAGTGATGGATGGTTCTCTGCCTACCTCCCTGAAACACATCATCAGCAATGCAGAATACTATGGCCCATCACTTTTTCTCCTAGGTAAGTAAAGTTGATATTTTGTTATAGCAAACTGAAATAATCTGGCAGAGTTCTCTGTGTGTTTTCTATCCTTACAACTTTATTATCAACATACATTTGTCCACTGTGTCATGTGTCTTTCTAGTTGGTGATGAAATATAGGAAGGTCAGAATTTATTTTCAAATATCCATTTTTTTAAATGCCAAATATACCTTGTATAAGCAATGTATTGTGAATCATTTGTAATTAGTAGTAGTATTTTATATTTGGCTTTTCGTGCTGTACTTATACTGCAAGTGTGATAAGAAGTGTGGCTTTATTCAGTGGTTAGTCCCTACCTTGATCTGGGAAATCCAATTAGAATGGCTTCCATTCTCAGAATTGAATGTCATACCTGCAAGCTGTAGCGTGGAAAATCATTTCTTACTGTAGAAAATGCAGTTTTAGATGCTGTTGGTACTTTGTGGTCATTTGCAATTTGATACTGGCACTATCAGTGTTGCTCGTTTTTATTAACTGGCATCTATTCAATGTCATACATATTCAGGGCAATACACATAATACATTGGTTTTCAGAATTCTCCTTAAAACTGTAAAGGAATTTAGTGGGAGATGTAAAAATATAGAAACTTCCTTCTATCAGTAGTAGACACTTTTTAATACTTTGGCATATCTGGAGGGAGTAATTTTGATTACCACAACTTAGATACTCCTCACTGAAACAACATAAGATTTTTATATATTAACGTTTATCCTGTGACATTGCTGAAGTCACTTAGTAGTTTGCTATTGTTTTTTGATGTCTTAAGATGTTCTGCA
This sequence comes from Sturnira hondurensis, assembly GCF_014824575.4. NCBI lineage: Eukaryota > Metazoa > Chordata > Mammalia > Chiroptera > Phyllostomidae > Sturnira > Sturnira hondurensis. The sequence continues at coordinate 195,652 of NW_028094412.1, read as the reverse complement.
TAGTCTTGTCATCTTCAAATAGACAGTTTTGCTTCTTTATAGTCTTTTTGTTTGTTTGTTGTGGTATGTTAATGAATTGGCAAAGATTTCTGATACAGGGCTAAATGAAAGTGGTAAAAATGAGTGTCTTTGCCTTGTTGCTAATGGGGCAGAGCATTTAGTATTTGACCATTAAGTTTGAGGTTAGCAGAAAGTTTTGAGTTGAAGGTTTTATTCCTCTTTATCATGTTCAGGAAGTATTCCTTTGCATTATAGCAGCTCCGCCCCTTCCAAGGTTAGGTTCAGACGGCAACCCTCATGGCAATATTCCTTTGGTATAATCAAAAAAGGAAGATTCGTGGAACCATTGAAGTTGCAGGTCAAAGAGGACAAAAGAGTGACTTTGGGAGAAGCCCCTAACAGAGAGAGAGAGAAACAAGTGCACAGACCTTTTATATAAAGAGGAAGTTTAAAAGAGGCTGCAAGAGGGACATAAGTGTTTTTGGCTTAGGGATGGAGAGCAGGTAAGGGTAAGCCCTTTCAGGATAATGTAGGAAATAGGAAACGAGACTGAGAGCACTAAAAACAAGTCAGTGGAAGTCAAAAATTCCTTCTCTAGAGTCTTATTTCCTTGCTGGCATTTGAATTAGTTATAGCAGCCTCGCAGGTTTCTTATTTAAAAGTTAAAAGACCAAATTTGCAAAGCCAACCCAAATAATTAGGCCAGCAATGATTATTTTAGGTCCATGTATAGTAGCATAGAGCCTTTCGCCCCAGGCAAAAGGAGATGGCCCAGAAAAGAAATTAATGGAGTGGGTCTGAGAATCTCTCGGGGCATTTTAGTAATATAATTGGCTGTTTTGGTTTTTTGTTTTACTTGTTGAACTATTCTGTATATCTTTCCTATATTACTGGCCCACGTGCAGCAGGAGGTCCTCTTTAAGGCACAGGCTCCACCTTGACATACTAATGGCTAGTTTAATGCCAGTTGATTACCAACTGTCAGAGCAACTACATTGCTTTGCCCCTCATTAAGGGCTTTGGTGGCCTGAGCTGTTTGGTTTATGTGATCCACCAAGAATTGTGCCGTTGTCTACTCCTCAGTCTCTATGAGGAGAGCCTCTTACAGAATTGAAAATACCTAAATTTGTGCCCATTATACTATAGGTGGTGATGAGGCCCAATATAATAGGTAAAAAGATAGCCCCTTGCTCCCTTTTGTGGTAAGACTTGCTAAAGACTTTCTAGTTAGATCTAGGGTGCCTTGGGTGTTAGTCATAGGAAACAGGTGAGGGTGTTGGGGTTGGAAGGGAGTAGCTGATACAGTAGGGTATATGACCTTTCCGAGCAGGAGTTGTGTGACAGAACTAGTAGCCCAAGGGGCTTGGAGGGTAGAGTTTCTACTTCCCAAATTATATCAGGCCAGACATGTGAGGGCAAAATAGTCTCAAGAGGGAGCATCATAATGTAGGATCTCAGTTGGAGAGGCTAGGACGAGCAAGTTGGTAGGGAAGCACCAGGTGTTTCTTGCAATAATTCCATGCAGAAACTCACCAAATAATGATTATGGTCCCACCCTTGCCATTGTGGCTCAGTTGGTTGGAGTGTCATCCCGTAATCAAAAGGTTGTAGGTTCAATTCCCAGTAGGGGCACATTCCTAGGTTATAGGTTTGGTCCCCAGTCCAGGCGCATATGAAAGAAAGGCAGCCAATCAGTGGTTTTCTTTCCCACTGCTATTTCTGTCTCTCCTTTCCTCTCTGTCTATAAAAGCAATGAGAAAATGTCCTCAGATGAAGACTTTTTAAAAAAATTCTCTTCCTTCCTCAATCCTACCTCTGGCTCTGCTACCAAACTTATTTTTATATGCCCAACTATATTCCTTTTGACTTACCAACTGCCTTTTCTTCTCTCTTGTCTCCTGTCTTAGCCCTGCCACATTTTAATTCCTTCACATCTGCTTTTTTTCTGTTCCTAGTCTAGCTGATACTAACACTATCATGGATATTGTGGGCAAATTAACTAGAGAGGATGACAAGTAGTCATTATGAATATTGAATACCTCCAAGGAGGCAAGTTATTTGCATTAGTGGTTGCATGAGCTAGGGCACCTGGTAACATTGCTGGAGGTTTAGCGCTCAGGTGACATTTTGTTCCTATTAACATAAATAGTGTCCATCAGGTTGAGGAAGATATGAAATGTGGGGAGTGATGGTGGAATAATGGGGAGTGAAATGTGGGACTGTCAGATGAGGGGGAATCAGTTGTTGGGGCTGTGGAGTTGTAATGAGTGATGTGACAACAATGATAAAGGCAGCTAACATCTGGGAGTGTCTGCATTGAGGCTGGGCAATCGTTGTGCTGGAATTGTCATCGAGGATGCTGGGTTGATGGGAGTCCTTGCCTAGCTCCAAAACTTTGATGGAAAGTTTCACGCATTTGCGAAATAATTGTAAAACTGACTAAAGATCAGTATTCCCTTTGTCTCCAGGGGTTATAGAGTAATTTCTTGTGGGGAAGTTGTAGATGGATTGAATACCCCAAACATTTGAGGTCATAGCATGGGCCAAAGGAACCCAAGGAGTTTGATATTGAGCTGGAGCCGTATAATCCCAGACCCAAGCCATGAGCCAAATGAGGCATTGCCAGGTCAATCAGAGCCGAAATGTAACATGATATTTTCAGACCTGTGGTCTATTGGTCTTTTCATGCTGGAAGTGCCTGTGCACTATTATTCCACATCCTATAGTGGCTTCCCATTCAATATCTCTGTAATAGGGAAGATCCAGAACTATCATCCTATTTAAGAATATTGGTACTGGAAACTAATTTAAGAACTTCCTTTCTCTTTGGAAGAACCATAAAGTTGTAGGCGAGGCAGGGGTGGGGGGACCAGGCAGGCACCAAGACCTCCATTTCATGCAAAGAGAGACCTCTAATTAGTGAACCTTTAAAACTGTCATATTGAGAAAGGACTTTGGTAGAGACCTTTCTTGTGACATACAGAATAGTCTATTTGGAAGGATGAGGTTCCTCAATTTTCAGTGAATCTAATTTTACTATCTGCTTTCAATACAGGCACTGATCTATCACAGATTGCACCAGGATCAAAAAGTGGAGGTGTCCTTAAATGAGGAGGGTTTCTGTTTGGGTTTCATAGCTCCTTATATGGGAAGTGTCTCCTTTTGTGGCTAGGAAAGGGAATAGAGGTTGTGGTTACACTTTGTTAGGATGCCATATGACTTAAAAGGTTGTAAGTTCAGGGTAACTAAGAAAATGGTCAAAAAAGACCCATGTAAGAAGATAATTGTCCATTTTGTAAGCTTAAGGGAGTATCCTTGAGTAGGCCATTGTGTCTCTGTTAGGCCTGCTGTCTGCAGACAGTAAGACAAATTGAAAGTTCCAAGTGATGCCTTGTTTTTATGGCTTATGCCCAGACTGAATGAACAGTAGAATGTGTACCCTGGTCCAACTGGAAGTCCAAAGAGGACTAACATTTATTTAGTGAGGCCTATAATAGTGGTGTTGGCAGTAGCATGACAGGAAGGATAAACCAAGAGCAGACTTACATAGCAATCTTTGTGAGGGCATAGCAGGTTGCACCAGCAGATTGGAGCAGTGGCTCAATAAAATGACTTTGCCAGTTAGAGCGGGGGCATTCAGCCCTTTGTATGGATTCCTGTTGGTCATTATGCCAATGGCGGGACAGGGTGCAAAGATCACATTGAGTTTGGACTAGAGCTAGAAGCATGGAGATGCCATGCCATTTAGCCCAAGTTTTAAAGGTCCAGAGACTGTGGTGACTGGAGGTTTCATGAACCCATTGAGCCTTGGGCAGGGAGTAATATCTGAACGTATGTGAAAAGCATGAGCAAGTTAATCAGCTATGGCATAAAAATGAGCTTCCTCTGTGGTGGCCTTGGCATGAGTTGAGACATTAGAGACTTTAATTATAACATGCCAGGTCTGATCAGCAATGTATTCCCAATGTGGAAGGCTCCATAGGGCATGATCCTGAATGTGATAACTATTTTGAGCCTGTTACCAGGAAAAAAGCAATGAATCCGTTAGCTACCACCCAGGAGTCTAAAAGTATGAACAACGGGGATACCTTTATTGAGGTGTCCTCCAGTACCAAAATGACTGCAGTCGACTCTTGAACTGGGTTGACTCTGAGTGCCATCCTTTATTAGGAGTGACCTGTCATGGGATGGAAAGCAGCACCTCTCCAGCAGGCTCCGTTATATGTGATTGGTGTACTGCCATCTGTAATGCAAACAGACTCCCTTTCTACTGGATTTCCTAGTCAATGAAGGTATCCCTGTGCTTTTATGCCCTATTGCTGTGCCCTAAGTAGTCTTAAACACCAAGGTCACTTGGTTAAGTGAACTGCCCTAGAGACAAAAGCCTGAAGCTCTGAATTCGCATTTAAAAATAGTTTGGATCTTCATGATAATTTATTTTGTCTGCTTCACATTTTAAAAGATGTTTCAAATATTTAATCCAGCTATTAGTTGTTTCCAGCAGACTGATTCCTTAAGGTATTGTGCCTTTTTATCTCAAAGGAAGAACTTTATACATTGAACAGATTTTGTGATCTCTAATGTTTTTCATTTTCCTAAAGTCTTACATTTTATGTTAATTGTTTTCATATTCTGAATTTTATATGAATTTTCTTATTCTTTTTTATAGTGATTACATTGTTTTATTGACACCTAAACTTAAAATTTTTTACTATGTCTTCTGCCAAACTGGACAAAATAAGACCTTGACCTTGTCTTTTCTTCACTCCTTTCTCACCGTTTCCTTTCTTTTCTTTTTTAGTAGTCCTAGACTTTCCCTCTTTGAGTCAATATTTAATTTTAAAAGTACATCTTTGCATAATTCCTAAGACATTATACTTCCTTTCAGAATTTTTCTGATGTTTCTCCATTATCTTCTAATATTGCATATTGTAGATAACGATGATGTTGAACTGTTTCCTGTTCCTTTGTTGGAAAATTTATTTTCTCTTTACCATTGGAGTTCACAGATTACACCACATTTTTAGTTATAATTCTTTTCAGTGTTCTCTCACAGCACTTGGTTAGGCCATATTTAAAATTTGAGTATTTTTTTCCTTCTTCAAGAAAATGTCTTTGGTTCCTTTTAACTTACATGTTCTCTTCGTAGAAGCCCTATTTTATAGCTGGTCAGATTAATAACCGAGGACTCCTAACCATGCTAATGATATTCTTAAATTGTTGGAAAAGCTTTTTAAGAAGAGATTTTTATCTGTTTTCCTTTTTTGTGTGATTTTTTTTCCTTTTTATTGAATTTATTGGGGTGACACTGGTTAACAAAATTATACGGGGTTCAGATGCATAATTCCTCAACACATCATCTGTATATTGTATTGTGTGTTCACCATCCCAAGCCAAGTCTCCATCCATCACCATTTATCGCCCCCACCCCATAGCCTCCTCTGCTTTTCTCCACTCTCCCCTGCCCCCCAGCAATCACCACATTGTCGTCCATGAGTTTTGTTGCTCTTTTTTTGCTCAATCCCTCCACACGCCCCAACCCAGCCCAATTTTGTCAATTTGTATCAATCAAGTTTATGTTCATTTTCCACCCCGCAAATCACCCCCAGTTCATCTTAGATTGTTTTTCCTGCTTAAGCTGACAAAAATGGGTATTTTTTGATTTATCAATTCTCATAATTGTGTACTGATTTATATATATAGTAATACATGTATTTAGTGGACTAGTATGCAGTGATTCAAATTAAATGAGTTGTAGTGACAGGAAAAGATAAAGGTTATGTAACAATGAGTATAAACTTATTTGTGTAAAAATATGCCTATAAAATCCTAACTTTTATTATTTTATATTTTTAAATAAAATTGTATGTATTTAAGGTGTGCAATGTGGATCTGATATACACAGTGAAATGATTCTACACTCAATCTAACATATCTCTTCACATAGTTACCTTTTTTAATGTGATGAGAACACCTGAAATCTACTGTATTAGCATATTTCTGGTATTTAGTAGTATATTGTTTACTATAGTTGTCATGCCTGTACATTACTCATAAAAATCTTAAGGATAGTCACTAAAATCTTAACAATGATTAATCTCTGAGCAGCCGTAGTAGCACCTTTCATTTCATGGTAGGAGCAAACAAGCATTTCAATTGTGCAATTAGTATGTTTCTGGGTTGTTGTTTTTTTAAGCCTTTGGAGTTTTGCTTTTACCTGTGAAGAATCAGTTTCTCATATTTCTTTTTTTTTTTAAGCTACTGAAGTGGTGACTGTGTTTGTATTTCAAGAACCATCACTGCTCTCCTCACTCCAAGACAATGGGTTGACAGATGTCATGCTGCATGCACTGCTTATCAAAGATGTGAGTCTTTTCTGCTGTTCTGTAAAGAAGATTCCATGTATACCCCTCCCCTCAAATCTCAATTACTTTCCTCTCTCCCCTCTCCTCTCCTCCCTTCCCCTCCCTCCCTCCCTCCCTCCTCTCCCCCTCTCTCTCACATATACTTGAAAAGCAGTTTTATGGCATGAAAATCTTATCTCGTGTCTTCTATATGTGTTATTGAAACTAACTGGAACCTGGTCAACATCCCTTCTATCTCTCTGTGTTATATCCCTGGCCAAAGTTTTCTTAACATCTACACCTGAACTCTTTTATATGTCTTCAAACTCACTTTATGTTCTCTCTAGGTTCCTGCTACCCGTGAAGTCCTTGGTTCCCTCCCAAATGTATTCAGTGCACTCTGCTTGAATGCACGAGGTCTTCAGTCATTTGTACAGTGTCAGCCTTTTGAGCGTCTCTTCAAAGTTCTTCTCTCTCCGGATTACCTCCCAGCCATGCGGAGGAGGAGGAGTTCTGATCCCCTTGGTAAGTCACCAGGATTTATCATAAAATAAATAATTGGTTTGCTATTGTGCCAAGATTTTAGATAATTAAAAGTCACCAATTGTCAAGGAAACCCTTCCTTGACCTCACATCATTTCTCTGGCTAGGTGGGCTAAGCATAATGGGAATTATCACCATACATTGAACTGCAGATAGAAAGGAGTACTCCATTCTTAGTTTCTGCTCATAATATGTCTATACTTCTCTACAGTTCACTGTCAAATCTACCATCATGGTACTGGTGAGAGATGTGTTAGAGAGCAGCAGCAGATTTCCAGGTCCACTATCTAGTCTGTAGCAAGAGGAGATAAAAAGTTCCAAGGTGTTGATCTTGGTAATCTTCTAACATCCAAGTGCCTAAGATGTTTACAAATGAATAGATTTCTTTCTCAGTGTACTTGAGACCAGATCATTGAAGAACAGAAAGATGGTAGGGTTCCAGAAAGAATCCAGTTTTCAAAAGCGTGCTTTAAGCTTCTGGCCGCCACTACAGCTGCTTTGTAGCTGTTATCATTCTTTCCTGGGGCAGCCAGGGGGTTAATGGTTGTGCTTCTGTCTTTTCTCTCTCTTTACCCTGCAATAGTAGTTCCGATCCTGATAGAGATGGCCAGGGGAGAATGTAGCATACATGATTATTATAGAATATGTTTGCTAGGCTGATAATGATTCTGCCCTCCTCTCCAGTCAGTGACTTGGTTGCTTGTGGTATGTATGGATTCATTTGAGAAAGCATGGTGTTAGGAAATCACAGCAGGCCAGCTCATTTTCTTCTTTCCTCCGTATATGGGCATAGAAAAATAGCTCAAGCTCTATTTTCTTCAGCCTTTCTAACAGTTCTTTTTTGTTTTGTTTTAAGGGGATACTGCATCCAACCTGGGGAGTGCTGTTGATGAGCTTATGAGGCATCAGCCCACCCTCAAAACAGATGCAACGACTGCGATCATTAAGGTGGGAAATGAGGAGAGCAGTAAGGGGGGTAGAAAAAGGCTTGGCCTACTGGAGGTCATTTGGATTCTTAGACTGTGCCTGTGAGAAGACTACATCTACCTCATTTTCTCCATGTCCTTGGGTTGGTCCTTTGCCCATCCCCTGTTCGAAAAAGTCACTTAGTAATGCTTTCTTATGCAAGGTGGGGCAAAAGTAGATTTATAGTTGTAAGTATGCAAAACACAGTTTATTCTCGTATTGTTATTTATTAATTGCATTGTTTCCTGTACAAACAATTGTAAACCTACTTTTGCCCCATCCTGTATAGGATATTACCATGTTTTTGCCATGTATAATGTGCACTTTTTTGCCCAGTTTTTTTTTGAGGGAAAAATAAGGATGCGCATTATACATGGGTATGATAATTGCATGCCATGGGTATAATAATCCCATGTATGATGCATACATAACTATGGGTGCGCATTATACACGGCAAAAATACGGTAATGAGTTGCCAAGGCTTAGCTTTCATCTGTCAAACCACATTACCCTTCCTGATCTTTGTTTCTTGATTTTTTTTCACATTTACTAGCCCTGCCAGTTCCCTATCAGAATTGTTGAAACTAGTATATGAGTTCTTGATGGACTAGGACATGGAGTCAGATAAGTCAGTCACTTAACAGCCATGTGACCCTGAACAAGTAATTTAACTTCACAAAATTTCACTTCCCTAGTTTGTAAATGGGCTTAATGACTACATTTCAGGAATAGTGCATATAACAGGCATATAACGTTTTGGCACTCCTGTGTATAGCACACAGAAAGTGGTCCGAAAATTGTTAGTTGCCCCTCCCATTCCATAATTACTAATATTCTTATTTCCTGTACCTTTCAGTTACTTGAAGAAATCTGTAACCTTGGGAGAGACCCTAAGTACATCTGTCAGAAGCCATCAATCCAGAAGGCAGATGGCACTGCCACTGCTCCTCCCCCAAGGTCTAATCATGCTGCAGAAGAGGCCTCTAGTGAGGATGAGGAGGAAGAAGAAGTACAGGCCATGCAGAGCTTTAATTCTTCCCAGCAGAATGAAACCGAGCCTAATCAGCAGTGAGTGTTTGCAAGATAGGTTCACTAGCCTCATGATCTTGGGCTCTTGGGCGTGTTGTTTTCCTCTATAAAAGTGAGGGAGTCGGATTAGATCGTTATAAGGTTCTTGTGGCGCTGAGAGTCTGTAGGGTTTTTTCTTTGACCTTGTGTGTCATTTGTGCTTTGGTGTTTAATTGTATTGGTTACCTTAGTAAGCTGTCTTTATTAAAACCTGTTCATGAAATTGAATCAGAATTCAATATATCACTTTGGCGGGCTTTCCTTAGAGGTCTTGTTTTCTTTTTGTTGATTTAGTATTCTACATCATCGACTGCTTGATTATTTCTGTAAGTAAGCATGTATGGAACGTTGCATTTTGAAGCCTAAGAAATCTTTTAAGAGTTATGGGGATTTGTTGTTGGTTGGACTTTGTTTTTGTTTGATCACTATGTTTGTTCCAGATCAATCTGAAGGCTTTGGGATATACTATATGATTTCACTAGACACAGTAGATTTTCTTTCTTATTTTTTATTTATTTGAGTTTTTTTAACATACAAAATATGGCTATGTAGATAGTGAGATGAGGGTGGACTTTAAAGATTGCTGGCTGGTAGTGGATAGTCCACCTGACTATTGAAGGTATAACTTAATAGCCTTCTTGCTAGAAGTGGGTGTGATCTCTCTGGAATATCATGCATTCATTCATTTAATAGTCCTCTTTTGGTGTATAGGTAAGTAGTACTAAGTGAAGCACGAGCATTTTAGGCATGGATATGAATGGGTTTGAGCTTAGGCCTTAAGAGAAGACTATGTGGAATAGACAGCAGGAGTAGAGGCCTAGCCTCCAAAACCATTGTTGCCCTATTGGAACTCTAGGTAGTATTGAGCCTGTTGGTGTGAGTTTTTTATTGTTGGAAGAGAGGCATTAACTACTAAGTACATTGCTTTGTTGAGTAGATGTCTTACCCTTGTTTGAGTAGGCAACTTTACCCTCATTCCAGCAGCATCTTCTGTTTTGATTAAAATGTTTCTGGAAAGGAGGGCACTCTAAAAGAAAGCAAGACTTTTTGCAAAGGAGTCAGAATCTTAGTGCTTCCTTGCCATACCCTTGACTGTCAGCCAGCCCACTGGGATAGGGCTCCCTTTCCTTGCTATAAGCCTTAAACATGGTGGGGGCAGGTGCTGGTTTTGAGTCAAGCTGTGTACATCTACAGACAGCTTCTTTTCTACCTGGATATCTTACAGATATCTTAGATCTAATGTGCCCAGATTTCAAACTCTCATGGTATATTAGCATTTTCTCAAGCCCCCCATGTCTTCACTCTCTGTGATTTTGGGGGGGTATCATGTGTGACTGTGTTCTATCTGTGTTTATTGCCCATCTCTAAAGTGTATTATCTTCTTTTTATCATTTTTATTGTCATTCTAATACAGTTGTCTTCATTTTCCCACCACCACTATCCCCTGCCCTACCCATGCCCACCTCCCACCCTCAACCCTACCCCCTTTGGCTTTGTCCATGGGTCCTTTATACATGTTGTTTTTTTCTTTAAATCTTTAATATTTTGTTTATTTATTTTTAGAAAGAGGGGAAGGGAGAGAGAAGTAGAGGGAAAGAAACATCAGTGTGTGGTTGCCTCTCACATGGCTGCCACTGGGGACCTGGCCCACAACCCAGACATGTGCCCTGACTGGGAATTGAACCAGCGACACTTTGGTTTGCAGGCCTGTGCTCAATCCACTGAGCTACACCGGCCAGGTATACATGTTCTTTGATGACCATTTCCCTTCTTTCCCCCATTATTTCCCTTCTCCCTCACCTCTGGTTATCTTCTCTTTTATTTGCCAAATTCTGCGAGGCCAGCTCAAATGCCTTGTTCTTAAAAGGAGCTTTTCCTTTTACCTCCAAATAGGAAGTCAGTCTTTTGTATTTTCCCAACAGTTTTGTTAAAATTACTTGTACATTCTAATGGTTTCCCTCCACTAATCTCTATGCTCCTTCAGGGCAGGAGCAGTGTCTCATTCAACAGTGTATCTCAATCACTTTGTGTGTAGTCAGTAATCAGTCCATAAATGTTTATTTAGTGTGTTGATGAAATGAAGCAAGAGCTTCATTAATGATTTTCCTGAGTCTTGAGTGCCAAGAGGTCTGGTCCCAGTAAAATATGAATGAGAGTGAAGAGAGAGGGAAAATCCCTAGACCCACAGCATTAACTCTACCATAGTGTTACTTTTATGTTACTTAGAAGCTACAGCTTCTAAGCTGCAAAGGACTCTAATAGTTGCTGCTCCATGATATTGATGTTTTCTTTCTTTCTTTTTTTTAAGATTTTATTTATTTATTTATTTATCTTTAGAGGGGAAGGAGAGAGGGAGAGAAACATCAATGTATGGTTGCCTTTCGTGCATCCCCTGCTGGAAACCGGCCTGCAACCCAGGCATGTGCCCCGACTAGGAATCGAACCGCGATCCTCTGGTTCGCAGGCTTGCGCTCAATCCACTGAGCTATGCCAGCCAGGGCGATATTGACGTTTTCTATACTCTGCGTGGTTTGGGTATTTGTCACCACCTTATTCACATAACATGCCTAAGAGTCTCACAAATGCTTATACATAAATACTTTTCCACCTCTGCCACCTTTAGAAGCCTCAGTTGGGTCACTATGTGAATTATTAGGGCTGTAAGGAAAAGCAAGAGACTGTCTAATAAACTCAACCTCCATTTTGAAAGCTGCAGTGTATTAATGGGTTATCCCAGACAGTAGTTACAGTAGAAGTTGCTGTACACTTGCTGCCTCTATAGAAAGAGGCTTGGAAAAATTTGCAGTGTGTGCCAGCCCCTCCCCAAAGGTCTTGTTTATTTATACCTGCCCCCAAACACAAAATTCTTCAGTGGAACTCTCAAACAAATTCCTGTCTCCTGTGCCCTAGTCTGTTTTCCAGTGCCTTATATACGTATGAGTATACTTTTGCAGTATCTTTATCTAGGTATAATTTCTGTACAGGAAACTGTACAGATTTTAAGTTTTCTCTTTGCCCACCCTAAAATGAGGGAACTAATCTTCTTTCTATCATCATAAAATAAGTTGTCCTGTACTAGCAGATCATATAAATAGGATAAATGGAGTCTTATATGTGTATCATCTGATGTCTACTTTGTTTACCTGGTTTCTGTTGTTCATGTTTTTGAGATTCATGTTGTCGCATCTATGAGTATCCTTTTTGTTGAGTATTCTATAGTATTCTGTTATATGAATATGCTACAGCGTTTATCCATCCTCCTGTCAACTTCTGAGTTTCCTTTTTTCCCCAGGCTAAGACATTGTTCTTGTCCCTATTTTTTCCCCAAATCTGCAGCTAATATTTGGAAATGATGTTTGTATTGGACTTTGAGACACGTGGTTTTTTGTTAGAGATCTGGAATAAGGAAATTTAGGCACTACTGTATCCGCCCCCATGCATAGAGTTCTGTTCAACAATACACTTTGAGGCATTCACCACAAATGGTTCTGAATACTTGTCCTTTGGCCTCTTCTGCCTTCTAAATCTTTTGAGCTCAGCAAAACTGGTATTGCTAGGAATGAATATATTTGCCAGTAAGTAACCAAGGGTTTTAATTGGTGTAATATGTTGTGGGTTTTTTGTTTATGTATTTGTTTGTTTGTAAAAAATCAGTTCCTTTTACTTAGCATATTCTAACCTAATCTTACCCCAAACAACTTGAGAGGTAGAGGTTATATAAATCCAGGTGGTCTTGGGAACATAAATAGCAGCTGTCTAGGCTTTAAAGGCAGCAAATGCAAAGAAGCAGTTGTTTCCTGAATTGTGACCCACTGGGAAGGCTTCTTTGCCAGGGCAGCTGTTTCCTCAAGAGCTGGAAGAGACCTAGTTCCCCTATTCACCCCCTCAAGAACCCGATGAGGGCTGTTGTATTATACACTGTATTATGACACTCAATTGGAATCCTCCTTGATTTCTGATTAAGGGTTTCAGCACCATTAATACACATGTAAAACTGGCCAGAGTAAGATTGAGTTTGGGAATGTGTGCATGTTTTGGGGAGAGGTAAATGACAGGAAGGTTACTTTGACAGTTAAGGTGAAGTGTTTTGTTCATCTTGGGAATGCAGTCTTGTATCGTTTCAAAAATGCTATGAGTCAAAGTTCCATGCAAAGTTAAGATTAGAATGACTTTTTCTTAAAGCCAGTTGGTAGGGGGATTTCTGCTGGATAGAGCTCATCATTTTTACTATTCCTATATGACATCCTGAGCCTGGAAGCCGAAAGTTGAGGTTAGGAAGAAAACTAGTATCTGAACAAGTTTGTTCCTGGAGTTGGATTAAAAACTGTTGGTTTGTTTTCTCTCTTGTCCTCCTCTCCAACTTCCATTTAGCAAATGAAGAAGTGTCTGGGTTCTGTTTCATGGTAATGCTTTGGCTCTTTGCCATTGTGTATGGCTTCAGCAAAGGGGCAGATGTCTTAATAGGCTAAAACCACACCTCTTGCCTCTGACCTGTGGAGATGGATCTGGGTTCTTTCCAAGGAGGCGCAACCCAGCTTGGGTAGATATATTGGTGTAAGTAGGGAATGCTACAGTGGTTCTGCAGGGGGAACTTAAAGAAAGGTTTGCAGTTTTCCCATGGAATCATTTCACCCCTGGCTTTTGGCTTCTTCCTTTGTACAAAATTCCCTTTCAGATTCTTCACTGAGCAAGCTCATAACATTCTACCCAAACCCTAGCTCTGGATATTTCAGCAGTGGAGTCATTTGTGATGCCTTTCCACTCTTTTTGCATAGTTTCGTTTAGATTTTGCTGCCAAATGTCTTTGTGCCTGGCAAACCTCTATTCACATCTTATGTTGTTCAGAGGTGAGAACTACTAGCTTCTTGCCAACTTTTCTGGCCTTCTCTCTCCAACTACTTCACCCTTCTTCCATCTCTTGTTTTCCCCCCAAAATCTCTTCCAAGGGCATATGTAGCCAAAGTGCTCCTTATTTGACTCAAGTTTTGTCCTTACCTCTAGGGTTTATCTTTGAGGTAGATTGGTTTTTCCCCTCTGTGTATTTCTTGCAAATGCTAAGATATAGCCATTGTGGTAAAGGCTGCATTTTCTGTGGCTGCAGCATTATTGGAGCCTTTTCATCTGCAGTGCAGCATTGACGCATCTGAAACAAAAGGCCTGATCACAATTTTTGGATAGTTCAGGGACTGTCGTGACAAAAGCACTGATTGTCAGGGAAGGAAGCCTTGGTTGTTGGCTTCATCTTTGACCAACTTTGTTTGGAACAGTTTGTCAATCTAAGCATGGGATTTCAAGAAAAATTCCATTTCCTATTCTCTAACTTCAAACCTGATGCAAGACCATGGTAAGATATTTATTAATTTGTTTCTTTATCTACCGTATTTTGCCGTGTATAATGCAGTCCCATGTAAAATGCACAACCATGTTTTTGGCTCAAACTTTCAGAAATATCTTTCATTTTAATTTTTTATATATATTTAGAAACAAAACCAATTATTGTAATCCGGGGTATTATTTTGCATATGAATATCATTAGTGCTCTCTAGAGTTACACTTTTAACACATAAGCATAAATAAAAGATTTAAAAACATTTATATACCTACAGAATTAGTACTGCCCATGTATAATGTGCATCCTTATTTTTCCCTCAAAAATTTGGGCAAAAGTGCACATTATGCACAGCAAAATACAGTTGCTTCTTCAAGCAAATGTTTAAATAGTCTCTTACTTAAACTTGCTTATTTTTAATATTTTCATATTGATAAATTCCTCCTATGGTAGTTTGCTAAAAAAATAGGTAATATGTATATTAAAGGCTATAAGTCTTATGTAGAAAAGTGCCTAAAATTTTATGCTGTTTCCCTTCCCTCATTTTGTTCTCTTGCATTGATATTGTGGGTTTTTGTGTAACTCACTTTTTCTCCTTTAACAGGGTTGTTGGTACAGAGGAACGTATTCCTATTCCCCTCATGGATTACATCCTTAATGTGGTAAGATTTATGGTAGGGCCAAATGAGTAAAGGTTTGTGATTTTTCTGGGAAATGTGTGATGTTATTAAATAGTCCAGTGATTTCTGTGTTTTTATTTAACTAGGGCCCTTAAAATGCAGAGAAGCAGGGAAAGATGTACAAACCTTATTCTCTGATACTGGTTTGCCAAGAAGTGGCCAACACTCTCCCCTTTTTTTTTTGTTTGATATTCCCAGTTTTCCATGGGTTGTACCATTCTCTGTTGGAATCCAAACAGAAAGAATAGGATTTGTTGGGCCAGTTCAGTATTATGTTCTTTGAATGTGTCCACATATATTTTTCACTGTTACTTGACATTTTTTCTGTTAACTTCTTTTTTAAAAATTAATGTGGCCTTTTCTTTTAACTTCCTGTGTGTCTCACAGGAAAAGTGAAGCATTTGAATTTTCCCAGAATTGTTTACTTCTAAGGGGAAGCCCACTTAGCATTTGTTCTAGCCCATTAAGTACTTCCAAGACTTCCAGAGATGGTTTTTCTTGTGCCCATGTGTTGTCCACATTTTACTTTCTTGCACTTACAAAATACTTTATTTGGTCCAAATCTTTCTTCTAGAGTTCTGAGTTTAATTTGCATTATAAGCACATTTGAGGGAAAGTATCCATGATGTTTGCTTTGGGGGAGAGATAACACATTACTGTGCAAGGAGTGCTAAGTGAGGAAATTAAGAAATTAGACTTGATTCTTCCATTGTGTGGCCCTGAGCAGGTCATTTAACCTCTCTGTGCTCTCAAATTATATGACTTGACGTGTAGCTGGAAAGGGAGATTGGGAAGGAGTTACAATTATTTTTTATTTTCTGAATGTTTATTTTCTGAATGTCTGTATAGATCTCTCCCTATTTACCTGAAGTTTTGGTATTCTAGAAAATACTGATTTCGCAACTACAGGGCTATACCTGTCCTGGTCTTTTAGTTCGAAGTGTTGAACTCTAACTATTTTTAAATGTTTTCTTACCTAGATGAAATTTGTGGAATCTATTCTGAGCAACAATACAACAGATGACCACTGCCAGGAATTTGTGAATCAGAAAGGACTCTTGCCTTTGGTTACCATTTTGGGGCTTCCCAATCTGCCCATTGACTTTCCCACATCTGCAGCCTGTCAGGCTGTTGCAGGTGTCTGCAAATCCATATTGGTAAGAAGCATCTGGCTGAACATTTTTATTTCTTTTTTGAAATCTATTGCAATACTTTTACCTGTATGTTACTACTATGGTTTCCCTTTACCTTTGACTAAAAAATAATCATGAAATTTGTAGTTATGTCCTACAAGTGAATTTTGTGACTGATGGATACTGTGCCACATTATTTCTCATTGAAAGGTTGAAGTGTTTGTTACTTGTTCCTGGAGTTTGGTATATAGTTCTAACATTTGGGTTTTGGGGAAGGGACCATCTCTAAGAAAGCTTTGGAGCGGGGCTTAATTAGCATGTCATCCTTTGCCGTGGATGCTTTTAACACAATCTAGTATTGTTTAGCCTTTTACTTTCCTTTTTCAAACTTGATAGTCATGAATCTTAAGCATAATCGACCTGTAGTTTATCGCTCAAATTTTGCCAAAATGTGAAGTATATTTATTTTTTTAAATGGAAAACTACATATAACATGATATTTACCAATTCAACCATTTTTAAGAGTAGTGTTCTGTAGATGGGTTGCACAACAATGTTAATATACTTAACACTACGCAACCCATCTACAGAACTCCTTTCATCTTGAAAAACTGAAAGTCTATACTCATTAAGCAACTAACTCCCCATTTCCCTCTCCCCACCCCCCAGCTCCTGGTAACCACCATTCTATTTTCTGTGTCTATGAATTTGACTGTTCTGGGTACCTCATGTAAAATGTACTTTGTAAGGTATTTGTGCTTCTGTGGTTGGCTTATGCTGCTTAGCATAATGTCTCTTAAGATTCACCCATATTGTAGCATATGTCATAATTTCCTTCCTTTTTAAGGCTGAATTTACTCCATTCTTGTATAAACCACATTTTGTTTATGGGTATTAATTCATTGATAAACATTTGGGTTGCTTCCACCTCTTGGCTGTTATTATGAATTACTGCTGCTGTGAACATGAGTGTGTGAATATTTCAAGCCTCTGCTTTTGTGTGTGGTGAAGAGTGCTTAAGATTTACTCTTGGCAAATTTGAAGTATATAATAACATTATTATTAACTATAGTCACCTTGCTGTACATTAGATCCCCAGCAGTTACTCATCTTATAACTGCAAGTTCGTATCCTTGGACCAATATCTCCACCTTTCCCTCCAGCCCTAGGCAGCCAACATTCTATTCTCTAGGTCTGTAAGTTTGACTTCTTAACATGTAAGTGAGCTCATGCTTGAGACCTTGCTTTCAGTTCTTTTGGTTATATACCCAGAAGTAGGATTGCTGAATTATATGGTGGTTTTGGTTTTAATTTTTTGAGGAACTCTATATACTGTTTTCCACGGCAGTACCACATTTCACGTTTCAACCAGCAATGCACAAGGATTCTGATTTGTTCACATCCTCACCCGTACTTATTATTTTCTGGGCTTTTGATAGTAGCCAAACCAGAGGTGTGAAATGAGATCTCATGGTTTTGACTTGTTTCTCCCTAATTAATGATGTTGAGTATCTTTTCATTTGCTTATTGACTGGGTATCTTCTTTGGAGAAATAATGTCTGTTTAGGTCCTTTTTCCGTTATTTAATGGGGCTGTTTTTTGTTGTTAAATTGTAATTTTTTAATATTAGTTCCTTATTAGAGAAATGATTTGCAAGTATTTTCTCCCATTCTGTGGGTTACCTGTTCACTCTATTGATAGTTTAATTTGGCACACAAAAGGGTTCGATTTTGCAGAACTCCAGCTTATCTCTCTGTTTTTTGTTTGTGTGTTTGTGTGTGTGTGTGTGGTTTTTTGTTTGTTTGTTTGTTTATTTGTTTTTTGCTTTTGTTGCCTGTACTTTTGTTGCCAAAAAGTACTTTGGTGTTATATCTAAGAAATCATGGCCAAATCCAATGGTGTGCTGCTTTTACCTACCCTACAGTTTCTTCTAGGTGTTTTATGGTTTTAGCTCTTAAGTTCAGGTCTTTGACCTATTTTGAGTTAATTTTCTCATATGGTGTAAAGTAAGGCCCAACTTCATTGTTTTGCCTGTCGATGTCCAGTTTTCCCAACACTGTTGAGCACACTGTCTTTTCCCTGGTGCACCCTAGTAGAAACCATTTGGCCATATACACGAGGGTTTATTTATGTGCTTTCTTTTCTGTTCCACTGATCTCGATGTCTGTCTTCATGTCAACAGCACACTTTTAAGTACCGTAGCTTTGTGGTGGTAAGTTCGGAAGTCAGGATATGTGAAACCTCCAACTTTGGTTTTTGGTTTTTGTTTTTTTGTTTTTCAAGAGAGTTAATGTCTCATTTAGAGTTCCTTAAGATTCGTATAGGAATTTAAAAAGATTTTTCTATTTCTTTTAAAAAACACCATTGGGGTTTTTATAGGGATTGCATTAAATCTATGAAGCTCTATTAGCTGGGTTGTGCAGTAATTTCTGCTTTATATTCCATAAAAATTATGGAAAGATCCATTATTATGACATGTCTACATTTAATGTTTCATTTTGCTTTACTTTTTGTGAACATTTAATTAAGTGCTATTTCATAACTGAGAGAGTAGGAAAGCTGCTTAATGTTTATCCTACTTCCCAGATACTCTGTGGGAGTGCGTAGATTTATTTAAAGCCATAGGAAAGACACATAAGTTCTCACATCTTTGAATGACAAGCTATAGAACTCAAAAAGAAATTACAAGGGCCATGTAAATCCTTGAGTTGTCTCATAAAACAAATAAATTGATCAGCTGATGCCTGTGCTAGAACAGTCTCTCTTATTGTGGGAAGAAAAGAACATTTGTAATAGTGGTTTACTTCCATGTTTTGGAACCTTGCTTATATTGCTCCCTGTTGAGCAGAGTTTGGAATTCACCTTAGGACATGGAGTCCTGGCTATGACAGTATTCCAGTTTGACTATCACAAGCTTTTAAATATGATTGGCTCACCACATTTGAAAGCCTGTCATTTGAGAAAAGTAGTATGTTGCTTTGGAAAGAGGTGTTGAGGTATGTTATACCTGCACTCATATTTTGACTCCACCATTTACCAAGTAAGAGACCATGACCAAGTCTGAAATTGTGAGATTTGTCGTCTACTTCTATTGTGACTATCAAAGGCACAATAAATATGAAGTTCATTGTACATTAATGATTTACTTATTCTTATTTCAGACACTGTCACATGAACCCAAAGTCCTTCAGGAGGGTCTCCTTCAGTTGGACTCCATCCTCTCCTCTTTGGAGCCTTTACACCGCCCAATTGAATCTCCTGGGGGCTCAGTGCTGTTGCGAGAACTGGCTTGTGCTGGCAACGTTGCTGATGCTACCCTCTCAGCTCAGGCCACCCCTCTACTACATGCACTCACTGCCGCCCATGCCTACATCATGATGTTTGTTCATACTTGCAGAGTTGGACAGGTAAGAATTATCTTACAGGTGAACATGTTGGTTTAAAGCCAGTGCAATACCTAGGGCATGTACCTGGCATCTTACTGTACCTAACAATTCTCCCTGGGCTAAGTGCTGAAAGAACAGTTCTAGGGGGAGATTTTTTTTTCCCTGTCGGTGACTTACATTTATGTTTCAAGTTGCTGTCTAGTTTCACTTTCCCTAAGTATTTGTATTTTTCATTAGAAGTCGAGTAATCATATCATTTGTTTTGTGATCTGGACCTTCTTCAGAGTGAAAGTGGTTGGTATTAATAACAGATATATATGTAGCATTCATGTAGGCCAACTGAGATATATAGTTAACCTTTTTAGCAGTTACGCCTCAATTGGGTGCCTATCTGGGCTATTCCTAACCTTTCTACAAATGCTCGAAGGCCTGATAGTGAGATGGCAGGAAGGAAGTTTGCCTACAGAACATTGAAGTCAGTGGTAATTAACAGACTACTAAAGACTTCCTAAGTGTCAGGCCCTATGCCTGCAGTTTTTGTGAGATTCCTCTTTTGGTTCCAAAAGGTGGGTTTATTTGTGTGCTCAAAGTTTTATTACCTTTACTCTTCAAGTAATCAATTCTAAAGATTAATGGTACAGTATTTTAGCAGTCCTGTTTTATGCTGTTGAGCAGGAGTATGTTCATTGAATCAAATCATGAAAAGCAGTTACAAATTATTTAGAAAATAGTCCTACTTGACAAAGCTTATTTATTACCTTTTTATTAAATGAGAATAAAATTAAAATGAAATGTTTAATTCAAGGAATTAAAGCAATCTAAATGTTTATTGAAATGGGGAAATAGCATGCCTACCACCACCAAAAAAAAACTTAGAAAGCTGTCAATAAATCTACAAAATTGTTTCTTTGATTTAGAGCAACAGAGTTGCCAATGACTCCTGTCTTTCACTTTACAAATTCTAATGAGAAGCGATGTTAGAGGCAGATTATAAATATTATAAGAGAATACCTTGTGGAACTGTGATCTTAAATGGAAGTTTTGATGAAATAGGCAACTGTGAAAAGAACATGGAAGGAAAATAAAAATCCCGTAACCTTTTTAAACAGCTGAAAGTTGATTCTGAATATAATTATTCAAAGGACATTCCAAAGATTAGCATTTTTTAAATTTTGGTTGCAGAGTGAAATTCGTTCCATCTCCGTAAACCAGTGGGGCTCTCAGTTGGGTCTGAGTGTTCTGAGCAAGCTGAGCCAGCTGTACTGTTCCCTGGTGTGGGAAAGCACTGTCCTCCTCTCCCTGTGTACCCCAAACAGGTAAGGGAATGATTGTCCCTTTTGTTACCTGTTTTCTTTCCTAACAGAAAAACTAAGCTTAGTGACTGTGGAGTATTGGCTTTCGTTAAGAATAGATGGGAGGCTTCCTTGTGTTAGTCCATTTTGGCTGCTGTAACAAAATAACCATAGACTGGGTTCTTATCAACAGCAGAAATGTATTGCTCGGTGTTCTGGAGGCTGGAAGTCTGAGGTCATGGTGCCAGCATGGTTGGATGAGGGCCCTCTTCCAGTTCACAGACTTGTATCCTCGTGTGGCAGAAGGGACTAAAGACAGTAGTCCCATTTGTGAGGGCTCCACTCTCATGGTTTAAGCACCTCCCAGAGGGCTTCCCTATTAACGCCATCACGTCGGGCATTAGGATTTCACATACAAATTTTGAGGGCGGAGCACGAACATTCAATCCATAGCATTGTCCTTCCCACTTACCAGCCTAGGGACTTGATTATGAAAGTCATCTTTGATTCGATATCCCAATTATGGTGTGTCAACATGGTGGGTTTTTAAAGTTTGGCCCTGTTGTTAGCCAGGTTTAAAAAGTTGAGTTGGAAACCTTGGTGGATGCTACCTCAGGAATTTGATCATTGCGGGTGTTCTATTAGGTTAACTTACCTGCTGTAGGAAGGGATAGTGTCAGCCAAGCAGGTTAGAGTCCACGCACAGCATAAAAGATGAGCTATCCAGGTTTTTTGGCTCACTATTTCTCTTGTTGCAGTCTACCATCTGGGTGTGAATTCGGCCAGGCGGACATGCAGAAACTGGTTCCGAAGGATGAGAAGGCAGGTACGACCCAGGGCGGAAAAAGATCAGGTAACTCCAAGAAACTAAAATCTCAGTCATTCTCTTAAGTTCTATCTGTCTTTATAGGTCTCTTGTGAAAATTAGCTCTCTATCATCTATAGTCCTCAATTTTTTTCCTTTCATTGATTTTTAATTATTTTGAAATTGAACTCTTTACTCATTTTTTTGTGTAAAAATATATACACACAATAGTAAGAATTAGAAGATGTAGAAATCATCCGTATTTGTGCCATAAAAAACAATATTTTGGAAGTGTCTGACTAATCTTTCCCCCTGAGGATGTATTTTATTTTATTAACATAGTTGTAATTATCTTAGAAATAAGACTTCGTAGATCTCTCTTCGCTAAAATTAAGTTCCATGTAAAGGTACAATGAATTAATTATTCCCTGTTAAGTTTCTAATGTATATTTGGAAAATTAGCATCACGTATGTAGTTTTATGCAAGTCTAAGATTAATTCCTTGAAATTACTGTATCAAAGGGTATGATGGAACTTTAATTTTTTATATCCTTATTTTTTAGGAGTTTAATTTTATAAGTTAAAAATGGTAAATAATTGTTTTAAGCGGCTGTGGAACATTTTAGAACCTCACTGTCCAATATGGTAGCCACTAGCCATGTGTGACTATTGAATCCTTTCGTGTGGCTAATACAACTAAAAAACTGAACTTTTTCTTCCTTCTTTATTCTCTCCCACCCTCCTTTTTCCTTTCTCTGCTCACTTTCTCTGTTTCCCTCTCTCTTTTTTCTTTCCTCTTGTTAAGGGGAAGGTGTTATGGGTTGCAATGGGCTCCCCCAGCACCTTGGAATATAACCTTAGTTGGAAATAATTTTGTAGCAGAAGTAGTTATCATGAAGTCATGGGTTGGGTGGAGAAAACTGAATTTTTAATTTTTATTGATTTAAATATAACAGCTATTACCCAGTTGTTGGAAGACTTTTAAGTATGTTTGGAACAACTTAGGTATGTGAATCTTTTTTCAACTAAATTGTATGAAATATAAACATAGATGAATTATTTTAATAAAAATTTAATGTCTTGATTGAGATGTGCTATGAAGTATAAAATAGATACCTTTTAAAATATTTAGTAAATCTTAATTACGTTTGATTGCATGTTGAAGTAACAGTTTTCATTATAATGGATTAAACAGTATATTGTAAAAGTATACCTGTTTATTTTTACATTTTAATGTGGATAATAGAAAATTTAAAATATATGTGGCTCACATTTTATTTCTGTTGAATAATGCTACTTTAGAACATAACTTTTATATTTTAGCACAATTAAAGTTCCAAATTTCAAAAAGCAAAAATTATTCACAATTTTCTGATCGTAGCTAAAATTAATCAAAGCCGCTTTTTTAGAAAGTTGTTTTTCCTCCTGTAGTCTGCATTGAGGAGGAAATACCTTTGAAAAACCATTAAAGTTAGGTGATTTTATGTATAAAAACCTATCAGATATGCTTAAAAATGGTATTGAAATTATACTAAAGGTAGAATTAATAAGAAAGCAGACATAACTTGTGAGACAACAAATAAGGACTGATGTGACCGTATGGGAGAGAGACGGAAGAGAATTAATAAAATATATCATGCCTCTGACAAGTTTAATTTTGGAGAAAATGGACCAGACCAAAAATTCAAATATCAAATTTAGTCAAAATATATCAAATTTAACTCCAAGAAAATAATTTACTAAGAACTTAGAACAAAATTAGACTCACTGTCAAAGAATTGCCTCGCCTAACAATCCAGATATATCTTTTCCCAGCAGTGTCTTTTCATACACTTAACAAAGATGACTCCATTTGCACATAGGTTTTCCAGAAGATTAGGTGATGTGTTTTATAAAGTGTGCCTAAAGCCAATTCTTACATCTAAGAGCACACACACCAAAAATAATGATACATATCTTACATTTATATATAAAAACCCTAAATGCTAGGATTTAGGAAATGTCTTTCTACAGTGGTATAACCTATGATATCCAATTTGAGTTGGCTAACAAGCTATAACATTCTAGGAAGCCATGCTCCGTGACAGTATGGGGGCACCATGCACATTGTAGTCTGTGTGAATGGTGCCCCTGGGTCCTACAGTGCCTGCAGTCTTCCAAAGTTGCTCTGGGTTAAAGCTGTTCACAAACTCGCATTGAAACGTGTCAGTATTAGCTATAAAGGGCTCCAAGGAGA
The DNA here is from genome assembly GCF_014824575.4 of Sturnira hondurensis. NCBI lineage: Eukaryota > Metazoa > Chordata > Mammalia > Chiroptera > Phyllostomidae > Sturnira > Sturnira hondurensis. The sequence goes on along the minus strand of NW_028094412.1, from coordinate 171,870 downwards.
AGAGCATATCAGTACAGTTTGGATTTTTTGTTTGGGGCTTTTTTTGTTTTGTTTTTAGATTTAGAAAGTCACGGACATTTAAAGAGTAACACGCACCATAGGTAGCTCTTCCTTGGGACTCTTCAGCAAAGGAATGGTTCGAGGTAAGTGCTGGCTCAACATGGTCTTATTGTTCCCCTCTCATTCTACAGATGGGGAACAGGATGCAGCAGCTGGGAGTATGGATGCTTCTACCCAGGGCTTGTTGGAAGGCATTGGCCTTGATGGTGACACATTGGCTCCTATGGAGACAGATGAACCTACTGCTTCAGACTCTAAGGGCAAATCTAAAATCACACCTGCCATGGCTGCCAGAATTAAGCAAATCAAGCCTTTATTGTCAGGTGAGTGACTGTCTTTTTGCTGCTCCCCTTTCTGGCTTTCAGAGCCTTAACCAATCCCGAAACAAATTGAGTTGGTATGGCTGTATAGTTTCCTTTCTGGAAGTTGAAAGCTTTGGTGGCTCATTTTTAGGTGTACTTTACTGAGTGTATACTATGCAACAGGCTCTGTACTAACTGCTAGGGATACAGAGATAAGAGAATCACTAGCTGAACCTACTCCCTCTCTATATAATGCCCTTCCTTCTATTCATTGTTCAACTGCAAATGGCTTCTGCTTCCACCAGTTCCACTGTCTTAAATAGTACCTACAACCTCCTTATTGTTAAGTTTATTGTATATGTTTCAGTCCCCTTGTCACTTCTCTAGTTGACCTACTACTTCCTTCTTGAAGTGCTCTTTTCTTGATTTGTGTGGTATTAAGCTCTCCTGCTTTCCGGTTACCTGTCTTGCTATTCCACACAGTCTCCTTGTCCTTTCCCTGTTCCTTAAACATAGGAAGTGATAGGGTTAATTCGTGTTCTAATAAAGTCACTCTGGCAACTCTGGAAATTACATTAACATAATACAAGACCACATTAAAGATGTACACTGGCCCTGCCTGGTATGGCTCAGTGGATCGAGTGCTGGCCTACAAACCAAAGGGCCGCAGGTTCGATTCCCAGTCAGGGCACATGCCTGGGTTGTGGCCCAAGTCCCCAGTAGGGGCCACACATTGATGCTTCTGTCCCTCTCTTCCTCCTCCCTTCCCCTAAAATAAATAAATAAATAAATAAATAAATAAATAAATAAATACATTTTTAATAAAAAAATAAAGATGTATACTAATTTGTCTTTGCCATCTTTTGCCCTTTAATGTTAATTTGGTGGGGTCTATTTATGTTCCTCAATATTTGCCAGATTCTGACACTTGGGAAAGTGAAGCTGTAACTCCTGGGAATCTGGAGCTCTGCCCAAAAGCAAGCAGAAAATGGCCTTTGGCATTTCCATTTGTTATCTTTAAAAAATCTTTAAATTTTACATTCTATTCGAATTTGTTTAATTCCACTTTCGTTTTCATTTGAAAGTCTACCACTCCTACCCCAAATCAAAGGAAAATAGACTGAGAAGATCGCTCATGTTTATCTTCCCTTTCTTTGTTAGACCTCTTAGACTACTGTGGAACATTTTGGGGTTTCTGGGTAGGTCCAGCTCATGCTTTTGGTGTCTATTTCTTTGTGATTGCTGTCCTTGCTGACTACCTTTGAACCACTGTGTTTAGCCATATTTTCTTTTTCTATACATTTCCTTTTACATGTTTATTTGGAATCTGCTTTTGGGGGAGGGCAGGGTTCAGCAATATATACTAGTGATTTTCAACCTTTTTCATCTCATGGCACACATAATCTAATTACTAAAATTCTGCAGCACACCAAAAAATATATATTTTGCTGATTGGACAGAACATAGGTATAGTTTTGATTCATTCACACTGGACGGCTATTGTGGTGGTGGCTGTACCTTTTTGTTGTTGTTGTTGTTGTTGTTTTAGTTTTTGTTCTCATTTTTTTATTTGACAATCTAAGGGAAAAGCAGTCAGTGCCCCTAACTAAACAGTCAGGTATTGCATGTTTTAAATTCTTGTGGCACACTGCTTGAAAATCACTGATATATACCAAAAAGTATTTTTCAAAAATGAAAATTTGAAATGTTTATAACCTACCTAAGACCTTTAAAAAGCCACTTAAAAATTTTTATGCTTTTTCTAGCAATCTTTTTTTCCTTTGGGGCCTGTATATGTTGTATTGTAATAGGACAATAGACAGTATATATGACTTTTTCTGGTCTAGGTCATTAACTTTTTTGCCATTTTAAAAATCCTCTGAAGGCATTTTAAGTGACTTCATAACCCAATAAATGTATTATTTACTTAACTAGTTCTTATTGCTATATTGCTCTCTGCAAAGGTGGTTTCAATTTATACCTCTTCTAATAGTGTGAATGTTTATTTTGTTTGACGTTCACATTTCTTATACAGGGTCCAGCCCAAATAATATCCCTTTTTTATTACAAATTCTTTTATTATTATTATTTTTTAATCATAAGCATGTAATTCTGTAACATAACAATATCACACTCAGGTACACTGTATGACATTTTAGGTGAAATGTTCAAATTAAAACTATAAATTATTACACCCATATTATTAGCCTACCAACCACACTGAAGTAGGCATTACTTCTGCAGGACCCTGTATATTGAGTACCAAGGCACTCTCTGTCTCCTGCCTTTAAAAGGGGCATTTATTCCCTATGGGACTTCCGTTTTGGGTTATCAGGCATAGAGACAAGTCCAAATGTTTCCTAGGTGTTGTGTGGGAGGGAGTTGTCAGTCATAAAAATGTATTGATGGTAACATGTCTGTTATAAATGAAACTAATTCTGAAAATACTGTCAGCCTTATTCTAACTTTTGGATTCCAGCCTCTTCCAGATTAGGCCGAGCACTTGCTGAGCTTTTCGGACTTCTTGTTAAACTTTGTGTGGGGTCTCCTGTCCGCCAGAGAAGGAGCCATCATGCTGCCAGCACCACCACAGCACCAACCCCCGCTGCTCGATCAACAGCCTCAGCCCTCACCAAGCTCCTCACAAAGGGCTTGTCGTGGCAGCCCCCACCTTATACACCTACTCCTCGCTTCAGGTGAGGCTCTGCTTCAGATACAGAATCTAATTGATTCCTTCACCACTTAAATGAAGAGGGAGCCATTGAATTAGAGGATTCGGTGGTCCTTTGTTTGTTCTATTACCCAAAATGCAGTTTAAGGTACTTGTATTGGAACTACCTAGTCTAGAATATAGAGATCTTTAAAGCAGTTGTAATCAAACTGCATTTCAGTAACCTTGTACTTTTAGTAGGTGGGAACCTTCTTAGACATTTTAATAAGCAGTCAAATCACCCACCTGCATTCCAGTCAGTCTGTCAGTCATTTCAATGCAATGTTTAAATTTTACTCTTAGCTTCCACACAAATTGTCCATTATTTCTGTGTCTGCTTCAGAAAATGTTATTTTTTTTTCTCTTTCCCTCTTTCAGGCTAACATTCTTCATCTGTTCAGTTGGTTTTACATCTCCAATGCTGTTTGATGAGAGGAAGTATCCCTACCATCTTATGCTGCAGAAATTTCTCTGCTCTGGAGGCCACAATGCTCTTTTCGAGTAAGGATCAGGTTGCTTCACTGAGAAGCGTTTCTTGGAGTTTGATCTTCTCTGTGTGCCTTAGCAGCCTACAACTTTCTAAGTCACCTATCGTGTGACAGTGAGATACGTAGAGACCCAGTGATTGTACCCTTCCACATTCTAGGCACTAGCCACATTTATCTCCATCTTCCTTGGAGGGTATGGGATTCAGCCTTTCTTAGAGGTGTTTGCAAGGGTCTCTACTTTCTCATTTGGTTTCCAGTACTGGGTACATATTTTTCTAGTAGACTTGTTCTCTTCTATGTTTTTCTGAATATGATAATTTTTGTATCTCTTGGCCAGAATTTTAAGCTAAATTTCACATTTTTGTTTGTTTTGGCTTTAAAATGTAATTTTAGAAAAGGTAATCATTTTGCAGTATATATGTGTATCTATGACATTGTACGTCTTAAGCTTACATGTGTAATATGTCAGTAATATCTAAAAAAAGCTACAGTGAAGACCAAAAAAGGTTAAAGCTAATAAATAATGGACAGATGGAAGCATAGCGCCAAGAGGAGGGACAGGTAGTGCCAATATAAAGACTGGGAACATATCAAATGTCTTTTTCGCCACCACCCTATCTAAAATACTAATGTTCTTTCTCCATACTTTCTCTTACTTGAATTTAGAACTTTCAATTGGGCTCTTTCTATGGGTGGCAAAGTTCCTGTGGCTGAAGGATTAGAACATTCAGACTTACCTGATGGCACAGGAGAATTCCTAGATGCCTGGCTTATGCTGGTGGAAAAGATGGTGAATCCTACCACGGTGCTTGAATCCCCACATTCACTGCCTGCCAAATTGCCTGGAAGTGTCCAGAATTTTCCACAATTCAGTGCCCTTCGTTTCCTTGTGGTAACTCAGAAAGTAAGTATTCGGCATTCTAAAACCAAGGGGAATTTCTCGTGCTGATTAGGTAACTCCCATTGTTTTGTCCTCTCTAATGAAATAACTTGATAAAACCATTAGATTCTACTCTCAGATAGGGCTGCATTTCAGATGGAGATAGAAATCGTTTGAGAATTTTTTGTGGTGTACACGCTTGAACTCTAAACTTCATATTGGTACTTCCAGGTTGGAGTAAATGCCCCTTCTGTGCTTCCTGGGCCCCCTCAATAATGACCTAGGATTTTGTTGGCAGGAACTGGTTGTGGAAGGACTATCCCCATAGGCTTTTGGCTTATTCCTCACAGGACTTTGAATTGAGACAAAATGATTTTGACACGTCTTTTCAAATGATGTATAGGCAGCATTTACTTGCATCAAGAACCTGTGGAACCGTAAACCCCTGAAAGTGTATGGTGGGCGAATGGCTGAGTCCATGCTCGCCATCCTGTGCCACATCCTCCGAGGAGAGCCTGTAATTCGAGAGAGACTGAGCAAAGAGAAGGAGGGGTCTCGAGGAGAAGAGGATACAGGGCAAGAGGAAGGTGGCTCCCGCCGAGATCCTCAAGTCAACCAGCAACAACTGCAACAGGTAGAGTGCTGGCCTGGTGCTCCGGGGCCCAGGCTTTGCACCCGATAGAGTGCAATGCTTGTGTGTTTTCTGAGTTTACATGTCACTAAGTGCTCCATCCTGTTAGCCAGGAGATAGAATTCAATTTGCTCTTTCCTTTAGTGCTTATTTTTTCATCTTTAAACAAACACATAAACCACATTTTGGAAATTATAAGCTAGAAGTGGTGGGGGGAGAAGCACTTATAAACCTGACATTTCAATCTCAAGAGAGTATTTAGCATATTCCTCTGGGAATTTGTGTGTTCTCTTTATGTCCAATGTCCCAGTCAAATATGTCTCCCTACATGCTACATTTTTTATTGTAACAGTAATAAATGCTCACTTTAAGAAAATTTAGAAATGCAGCAAAATACTTTAAAAGGAACTCATAATGTCACCACACAAGATAATTATTTTGTTCTTTTTTATTACTTAGTCCTATGCCTGATTCTTACATAGTTAACATGTAATATGTAGAATTGTACTGCTGTCATTAAGAAAATAGGTCTTTTAATGTCTCTGTCATTCTTCTTTGTTGGATATTAATTTGCTTGTTTGATGTTGTAAAGCTGTGATACACAGTTTTTTTGTACAAACCTTTCTGTACATTTTATGATTATTTACTATTGTTAGAAATCTGGGTTATTTTTTTAGGCTCTTGTTCTGTTGCCAGTTTGATTTTCAGAAAAGTAGGACCAATTTTTTCTTATGTGACTTTCAAATTAGGATAATCTTGTTAATGACAATAACCATCGAACCCCCATTTTCTTAGAAGAATAGAACTGAGAATCATCTGCCTCGTTGTGTGGCTCTAATGTTCACATTCTATGGAAGCACCAAATAGGTCCATTCACGTTATTGGTCTTAACTTACAAATGTTCTCAGTTCATATGAAGTTAGAAAAACTTATTTCCATCTTGAAAGGGTTTATTTTTAAAATGCATTTGGGTTTGGGGTTTTTTTTTTTTTTACTGTGATTCTGAGATCCTGCATTCTTCTTACAGCTCATGGACATGGGCTTCACAAGGGAACATGCCATGGAAGCCCTGTTGAACACCAGCACCATGGAGCAGGCCACAGAGTACCTCCTCACGCACCCTCCCCCAATCATGGGAGGGGTTGTTCGGGTAAGTTGGCTCAGGGCCTCTAGACTTCTAAGACGTTGGTCGGGCTGCTGACATGCTTTTCTCCTTTCATGCTTCTGTCACTGGTCATCCCTTCTCATCTTCAGACATCTCTGTACCACTGTTTTCTTTTCATGACAACTCTTCTAGCTCTAGAATGTAATGAGCAAAAGTTTCCTATCTCCCAGCCATACAAATTATTGGACTTCATTTGCAGAAAATCTCTTAAAATATCCACAGTCAGAAAGCCATAGAGGAGATTCTTCTTAGATGCAGAAAAGGTGGTCACATTAAAGCCTCCTTCCACTACTTAATTTCATTGTGATTTTTTTCTCTCTGTTCTCACAGTGACCAGGTAAGCCTAGTTGGGTTTAATTCTAGAGAGCAGGATTCAGAGCCCCTTCTCTAAAGCTTGAGCACAGAGTGTCTGATTCCTTATCAGTTGGGGTATGTATATTGCTGGATTTTCTGTTGTTACTCTGTAGGATCTGAGTATGTCTGAAGAGGACCAGATGATGAGAGCTATTGCCATGTCTCTGGGGCAGGATATCCCAATGGATCAGAGGGCAGAGTCACCTGAGGTAACTAGAACATAGGGCATCCAAAAGGGTCTGACACAGTAATTTTAGTATTTCTATGAATATTTGGCTCCTACTGCAAAGTAATTGATAGAATTAAAATCTAAAGACAGACATGGGAGTACTCATTTATCCCAGCTTTGTAATCACTGATCTACTTGAGGCTTTGCGCCTTTTTGTCAAATAGGAGGCCCAAAATGTACTTAGTACACATTAGGCCAAACTTGGCTATCTATTTTTAGGTAACAGTTGCTCTGTTTGCTATACTGTCCGAGAATGCAGGACAATGTCTGCAAATCATTTTGTAGGTTGTAATGTAGGATACTGTGAATAAGTTGGCAGTGCTCTGGGGGTTAGAGGTGTCCTTCTCCTCTGCTTTTCTTTGTCTTGCCTTAGCCTTTGTGGCTTCCTTCATACTCACTGACACACTCTAATGAACGTATCACCCGTTTGAGGAGAAGGTAGAGGGTATTCATATGATAGGGCAAATACATTCTTAGAGCCTTCCTCGTCTTTCTTCCTTCAACTCTTCCATATGCTATCACCCTTTCTTCCCTGCCTCCAGGAAGTTGCTTGCCGAAAGGAGGAGGAGGAACGGAAAGCTCGAGAAAAGCAGGAAGAGGAAGAAGCTAAATGTCTAGAGAAGTTCCAGGATGCTGATCCATTGGAACAAGATGAGCTGCACACTTTCACGGATACCATGTTGCCAGGTTGCTTCCACCTTCTTGATGAGCTGCCAGATACAGTGTACCGGGTGTGCGATCTGATTATGACCGCAATAAAACGTAATGGAGCAGACTATCGAGACATGATTCTGAAGCAAGTAGTCAATCAGGTAAACTCTCCAGCGGTCAAAAGAGGAGTATATAAAGTGGCTTTCCTACCATCTATCAAAACCTAATTTCTTTACAGAATGTTTTTATATTTATATTTTACACAATCTGGATGTATTCTCTCATTGAATTCTTTAGCTCTGATCATCTAGCTCTTTTTTGAGAATGTTCCTGTAAAAAGTAAATTAACTACTTCACAAAAAATATCTTTGAAAGGAAAAACAAAGCTCTCTACTTCTGGGCATTTCTTCTTAGAATCATCTTAAATGTTCAAAATGTGCCTTACTCCTGAGCCAAGTTAGGCCGCTGGACTAAGAGTGAATAAATGTTTTTTTCTCCCCTTAGGCAACAGTCACTTTGACAAATGCGTCCCCATCCTGATGAATAGTTGTAACCTGGTGTTTATCTTTTTTCTGTACATTTTTGTTTGTTTGTTTGTTTTTAGAGAACGAGGAAAGGAGGGAGAAGGGGGGGAACATCAATGTATGGTTGTCTCTCCTGTGCCACCCACCAGGGACCTGGCCTACAACCCAGGCCTGTGCCCTGTCTGGGAATCAACCAGGGACCCTTTGGTTCACAGGTCACCACTCAATCCATTGAGCCACATCAGCCATGGCTATCTTTTTTAAGCAGGGTTTTTCCTCATTATGAAATTAAATGTATATAGTCGTAGAAGTAGGATAAGAAATAAATTCTCAAAATTCCCACACAGATAGCCAGTTCATACTTTGGTGGTATGTTCTTTACTATTTTTTACTACTCATGTACTCATGTTAAAGTTAAGAAGCAGAGAAAGAAAACAAAAAGTGATACACAAAATCATAACTTTAGTATATGGAAACATAAAAGTAAGACAAACTGGGTAAGCTATTTTTTTCACAAGCTATGTATGACCAAGGTTTCGTTTCCTTTAATCTGTATTAAAAGTATATAGAAATAATTTTAAGAAAACTAAGACCTTAATAGAAAAGAGCAATTGTATAAGATTCATTACAAGAAATTTAACAGGCAAACTAAAGCAAAACCAAGATTTCTAACATTCTAGATTTTTGTTTTTAATTCTGGGGTGAGCATATGGTAAAAATCATTGATGGAAGTGTAAGTTGGTAGAATCTTTGTGCATCAGAAATTTTAAAAATATTTCCTTTACCTTAGAATTTAAGCTTCTTTTTTTAAAGATTTTCTTTCTTTATCTTTAGAGGAGAAGGGAAGGAGAGAGGGAGAAAAATAACAATGTACGGTTGCTTCTCATGCATCCCCCGCTGGGAACTGGCCTGCAACCCAGGCATGTGCCCTGGCTGGGAATCGAACCGCAATACTGTGGTTCGCAGGCCCACACTCAATCCACTGAGCTACACCAGCCAGGGCAGAATTTAAGCTTCTTGTAATCTAGTTTAAGAAAATAATCTTTAGAGATTGTCCTATGGTAGCATACATCTTCTTTTAATATAGACATTAAATCTCAGTAGTAAATATATTATTATTTTCCCACTCTCATTTGGCAGATGTGTTGAGGATGGAGTATTTTACAAAGTTGAGAATTTTTGACAAACCTTACCATATTTTGTCTGCAGTCATCTGACTTGGCCTCTCTATTTTTCTAGGTATGGGAAGCTGCCGATGTATTAATCAAAGCTGCTCTCCCTCTGACAACAAGTGACACAAAAACGGTGTCAGAGTGGATCAGTCAGATGGCCACCCTGCCCCAGGCATCCAATTTGGCTACTAGAATCTTGCTTTTAACACTGCTTTTTGAGGTAAGATTGAAATCTTTTCATCTCTCTGATTCATTCATCAGAATTATGGCACACCTATTGTTTGAGACATTGAAGAAGGTAGAGACGAATGTAAGGCATGGTCTCTGCATTTCGTGAGCCTGCAGTTTCTAGTAGGCTATAATGCACATAATCAAGTGCAAAATATAGCATTCTGCACATGAATGGTATAAGCAGGGGTGTCAAACTCATTTTCACCGGGGCCCACATCAGCCTCACAGTTGCCTTCAAAGGGCTGGAATAATTTTAGGACTGTATAAATGTAACTACTCCTTAACTCTTAGGGAGTTGGCCCTTTGAAGGCAACCACAAGGCTGATGTGGGCCCCCGTGAAAATGAGTTTGATACCCCTGGTATAAATGATGACCTGTACACGTTGCTTCTAGATCAGAGTCAGGCTTCTCAGAACAAGTGTTAATTGAATTGAGTCTCAGAGGATTGGGGGGTGGTCATTAAAAGAGGTATCGTAGTTCTGTTGTGGAATACTTCTGGTCTCCCTAAGGAAACCTCTAAGTGGCACATAGAGTTGGGGTAGCCGGTGAGAATTGGGTAAGGGGCATTAGATAGAATTTGACTCGTCTTTGTCCCTGGTCAGTCAGCAGATTGAGGGAAAAGAGTAATTTGGTCAGGTTGTGTTTTGTTCCAACCAACATAGGAATTAGTAGGCAATTGATTTCAAATAAATGACTCTTTGTCATCATGTTTAATGGTAAAAGCTGAACTTACTGGAGGAAACACTTAACAGCAACTTGGGGAAAGGGTTCAATATATGTGTCAGACTATATGTCTGTAGTCTTGGCACTTTCCCTTAATGGTGGTTCTTGTTATAGCATTTGTAAATAGGTGGCAAAGTACAGAATACTGGGGGGCGGGGTATGTTCATAACATTATAGTATAAAGAGAAAATCACAAGTTACGGTCCAGTATTTTCTTGTAGTCCTGTTTCTATATATTTAAAAAAATTGGGATCAGGCTATTTTAAAAGTGTTACATTTTTCTCTGTGTTATTATATTGTGAATATTTTTCCATGTCATGTATATATTGTTCCACCTTTTGGACGTTCCCTAGTTTATTTAAGAAATTTCTCATTGTTGGACATTTAAATTGCCTCAGTGGTTTCCTGTTCTAAGTAATACTTTAGTGTAGTCCCTGTAGGGAGAACCTTTTACTGGATTGCTGTGTTTAATTATTCCATCTTCCTTGGAAGATTTTAAAGGTTCTCTGTCAATCAGAAGCTTTTCGACTTCAGCATAGTTGATTCTGTATACCCTAGATGATAATCCTTAATGATATTAGTGATGGTAACAAGAGTTTCCGTGTTAAGTACATACTAATGTGCCAGGCAGTATGTTCGGCATTTTGAATATGCAGTCTTGTTTAATCATTACAATTACTCTGGAGGTAGGAATTACTATTTACTTTGATCTGTGGGGAAACAAAGGCCTAGAGAACTTGAGTAACTCATATCACACAGCTGGCACATGTAGAGGTAGAATTTGAATTTAATTCTGTGTTCACCCCTGTGATTACTGAATAGAAGTTGGTGTGTGTTTTCTTTTTTCCTTTGATTAATCAATCAGGAGTTGAAGCTGCCTTGTGCTTGGGTGGTTGAATCTAGTGGCATCCTTAATGTCCTAATCAAACTCTTGGAAGTGGTTCAGCCCTGCCTACAGGCCGCCAAGGAGCAAAAGGAGGTCCAGACCCCAAAGTGAGTGGCCCTGTATCTCCTTTCACTTCTGTTTTTCTGGGGCATGTGTGGGACAGATCTTGGGTACCTTTTGGGGTTTGAAAATTGTGAGGTGCCTGATGAAGTCAAGAAAACTTCCCCATGTTGTGTATGGGCTTCTGGCTTGCTCGGAGTAAATCATTTCTCCATTTGTAGGTGGATCACCCCAGTGTTGCTCCTGATTGATTTCTATGAAAAGACAGCCATCTCCTCAAAAAGGAGAGCCCAAATGACTAAGGTACATAATACAGTGTGTATGGTTGGCACAGCTGCGTCACTGCTTCTAGCAAGAGCAGGCCAGCAGAGAGTACGAGACATTGGTAAAGCCTGTAAAGCTCTCTGATTAAGGAATAAATCTCCTGAGGGATATTGATAGCTAGAGTTCTCTTTCGGATGAGGTATTAGAATTAGTTTTTATGGAGCATCTTGCTAAAGGGCCCAAGAGCTTAGCCTGGAAGTAAAAGTTCAAGAAGGGTCCAGAGGAGGAGCGGCTCTTCTGTCATGTGGAGGACTGAGCGTACAGCAGTTTCTCCGAAAGGAAATACTCCTTATATGAAGATTTAAACATGTCAGTTACCTCAGTACCTTCTCAGAAACAGGAATTTTGTTTTAGTGCATCTGAAGTAACATTCCCCTTTCGTGGGAAACAGTGGGAAACAAAAGGAAAGCAGAGGAATCACAGGACAAGGATTTAGAGGGTTTTGTGCCTATGGAGAGGCTGAGGAATAGAAGGATTAATGTATACAAAAATACCTCTCTTCTCAAAATATACCAAAGGATCAGTATATTTCTTTTTCCTGGATTAACTTTAGCAATGAACACTGATGAAGTTAATATTTATTCTTACAACCAACCTTGTAGAAAGTATAAAGAAATTTTGTGCTGTTATATTTAGTACTTACAGTCCAACAACAACAACTGGCGCTGGTTTGATGACCGCTCTGGGCGTTGGTGTAGTTACAGTGCAAGCAACAACAGCACTATTGATTCTGCCTGGAAGTCTGGAGAGACGAGTGTTCGTTTCACTGCAGGCCGAAGAAGATATACTGTCCAATTCACCACAATGGTTCAGGTACCTGCGCATTCAATGCTGTAAACTTTATTAGAAAGAGGGGAAGGAACTAGGTGCGCCTTTCGGTTTCCCGCTTCCTGAACCAGCAGTCCTGCCATGTGTTATAAGGAGCACTGTAAACATACCACTACGAAATTGGGTATAGTTTTCCGAGAACCGAGTCTTACTGTGGTCATTGGACAGACCATGGGTCTGTGGCAATTTGATAGTGTCCCACCAGGGAATGATTTTAATTATCTTGTCAAGGATTAGGGAATGGGTAGGGATGGCGTCTGCTCTGTTGACAAGTTTACAATTCATTTTGGGCCCTGTGTATGCCTCTTTCCTTCCTGGGAGCCTTCCTGCTTTCTCTCAGTAAAAGAGAGGGATAGTATAACTTGTCAGGGTTCCTTACTACCGAAGCAGTTTGCCTGGGAGTTCTAATACCTCCCCCCAACAATGGTTGCTTTTTTTCCTTTTTTGATAGAGATATTTCGCTCTGCTTGAATTACTAGGTTAATGAAGAAACCGGGAACCGGCGCCCTGTGATGCTAACTCTCCTGAGGGTCCCACGGCTGAATAAAAACTCTAAAAACAGCAATGGACAGGAACTAGAGAAGACACTAGAAGAAAGCAAAGAAATGGATATCAAGCGTAAAGAAAATAAAGGCAATGGTATGGGCATGGTTTTAATCTTTCAAGGCATGTTTTACATGAAACTAGTGTGCCTCTATGGCCTAAGTTCTGGCTGATTTCATTGTCATTTCTTATCAATCAGATTGCTTGGTGACTTAAAGATACACAGTCTGCCTTTTTGTATGTGTTTTCATCTGGTCTTAGAATTGGTCTTTGGAATGTTTCTCTTCACAGGGCCCAAGTGCTTGACTAGTTACTTACAAAGGAGAGGTATGGGCGGAAATGTCAAGTTAAACTATTTAAACTCTTACTTTCTCATTCGTAGATACACCATTGGCCACAGAGAACACGAATACTGAAAAGGAGACAAGCCTGGAAGAAACAAAAATGGGGGACATCTTGATCCAGGGCCTAACGGAGGATATGGTGACTGTTTTAATCCGGGCCTGTGTGAGCATGCTAGGAGTCCCTGTGGACCCAGACACTTTGCATGCCACCCTTCGCCTCTGCCTAAGGCTCACCCGAGACCACAAATATGCCATGATGTTTGCAGAGCTGAAGAGTACCCGCATGATCTTGAATTTGACCCAGAGCTCAGGCTTCAATGGGTTTACTCCCTTGGTCACCCTTCTCTTAAGACACATTATTGAGGACCCCTGCACCCTCCGTCACACCATGGAAAAGGTGAGTCTTTTGGTGTGCAGTGCTGATTTAGCTTTATGTCATACCTTTGTTTCCCTTGATCTCAGAACAGATAGACTTGGTTCTTCTTAGAGACTGTGGCCAGATATGTAGACTATTATCACAGCAAAATTTCCCAGTATGTACTTAGGTGCTTGCTTAGATATGGTAGATAATCACAGTGAATGACATGAGAAAAGAACAACAAAATGGATTTTCTACCCTTAAATTTATTACAGTAATAGCTCTTATCTACTAAGTTCTCTCTGGCAATATAGGTTTCGTGAACCAAAAACTATTAATAAGGAATTTAAAATACCTTCCACCAAGTTCATGTCTTAAAGATATCCGCACGTAGAAGTACTTCTCATGTGTTCATCTAAGAGCCATTTCCCAAACATTGTAGTAAAGTGTTTGGAATGTTTATGATTGCCAGACACCAGTAAGCTCTTTATAAAAATACTCATTGTGCAGATCATAAAATTGAGGCTTACATGTTTCTTTTAGGAACTTAATATTAAGCAGTGGAAGAAATGTCAAAGTAATTAGAAAAAATAAGAACATTTATAACATCATTAAGACATAAATGGAAGGGTGGGGAGCAAACATCTTACTAGTAAGGCTTCCTCCTGCTAATTGTTTGTCAACCGTCATGTGAATGTTACTAGACTTCTATTTTCCTCTCTTGGAATATTGTTTCCCACACGTATAAATAAATGTTACAATATGCATTTTTGTGCATAGCTTTGTCACATTTAAGATTATTTTTCTTAGAGCTTGGTAGAAATTGAATCAAAAGTTACATTTTTTAACTTGCTTGCCAGAAAGCTGGTATCACTTCATATATACAGCTTTGAAAGTGCTGGGGAAAATACAAGTTCTTGTTGGATGAGAGAAAATCTGAGGTTAAAGGAAATTATACTTGGGGGTGTTGGGAGCAAAAGAAGGTCAGTGGCAACTTTAACATACCAACTTGGCAAAATGTAAATGCTTGATAATATCCATTGCAGGTACGGGTGTGGAGAACCAGGCATACTCTTACTTTTGGTAGAAGTGGAAATTGGTGCAGCCACATTGGAGGGCAATTTGGTACTGTCAGTTTAAGATATCCTTTGACCTAGAAATTCTATGGCTAAGAATTTATAACTAAAGTCAAGTATGCCAAGGTACATATACAAGAATGTTCGCTGTAGAATTGCTTGTAATATCAAGAAACTAGAGATCTAATGTCCGGGAGAGGTCTGGATAAATAAATTGTGGCACATTTTTATAGTGAAATTATACTTTTCTGTATTTAAAAAGTAAGAGTTATGTGTATTTTTTAATTGACTTTAGGTGGGGAGAGAAACATCAATTTTCCCCCCTCACTTATTTATGTATTTATTGGTATGTGCCCTGACCAGGAATTGAACCTGCAACCTTGGCATATTGGGACAATGCTCTAACCAACTGAGCCACCCAGCCAGGGTGGAGAGTCATTTTATAATTGCAACCTGACAGGAGAGACATAAGGATTAATATGCCAAACTAAAGGGCATAGCTGGTTTGGTAAGAAAAGCATTAAGATTCCAAAAGATGTTTATTTTTGTGAACAGAGCTCACGAAGGAATAGATAATAGAAAATGCAGTGAAGTTGTTTTGTTTATACTTTCCTGTATTTGCCATGATTATTTTGTGAGAAGAGCAAAACCCAAATGGATATCTAAGCCCTGTGGTTCAAGGCACACAATCCATAGTTTGATATCTCCTGTGGCTGTCATTATCTGAAACTAATTATTGGCTTTGAGGCATAAATAAAATGTTTGATTTTGTTCTTCTACATTGAGTGGATATCAATATTACATATTTTTTAGAGTTTGAACCATTCTGGTTTAAAACTAGGGCAACACTTGGGGAGATTAGGAGCTGGAATGATCAGTGGTCTGGATGCATTTCCCAATTTCTCTAAAGATCATACTCCATCTGGCCTAATAATTGATCATTTTGGAATATGCTTAGTGCTGTAGCTTTTTTATAAACCGTATTTTTTAATTGGGAAGAGATTGGACTTGAAAGACCAAGTTTATCTTTCTCCCAAAAATCTTTTTTAAAAAATAAGAACATTTATAACATCATTAAGACATAAGTGGAAGGGTGGGGAGCAAACATCTTATTAGTAAGGCTTCCTCCTGCTAATTGTTTGTCAACCATCATGTGAATGTTACTGGACTTCTATTTTCCTCTCTTGGAATATTGTTGCCAATATTCTCTTGGAATAAAGAGGTATCTGAGATATTCTGAGAATATCTGAGATATTCTCTTGGAATAAAGCTGCCATCCACTGTCTCGAAGGAAGAGCTTGGTTAGTATTTTAACTCTTGGAAACTCTTCCTTGAATATAATTGTATTTTCAGAAAGTAGTCATTAATCAGCAATGTTCCTCCCTTTCTTTACCAGGTTGTTCGCTCAGCAGCTACAAGCGGAGCTGGTAGCACTACTTCTGGTGTTGTATCTGGCAGCCTTGGC
Source organism: Sturnira hondurensis (assembly GCF_014824575.4). NCBI lineage: Eukaryota > Metazoa > Chordata > Mammalia > Chiroptera > Phyllostomidae > Sturnira > Sturnira hondurensis. Next base: position 155,866 of record NW_028094412.1, on the reverse strand, counting down.
TCTCGGGAGATCAACTACATCCTTCGTGTCCTTGGGCCAGCTGCGTGCCGCAATCCGGACATTTTCACAGAAGTGGCCAACTGCTGTATCCGCATTGCCCTTCCAGCCCCTCGAGGCTCAGGAACTGGTACGTTTCCCTTTCTCCTGTCATTTTGAGACTTTGAAGTCTGTGGTCTAGTATAACTCCAGAGAGATTCTGTGAAGAGAGCTATAACTTGGAAGGCCGGCTTAGGCAGGTATTGGGACATTGGCTGGTTGATCGTGTAGGTCAGTTCAAAAGTACTTCAATAGCTTCTACAGTCCTTCCCTTTGTTAATCCCTGCGGGAGATACCAGGGATTCATTCACTCTAGTCCTTGCTTTCCAAGAGCTCAATCAGTGTCGCAGCAGGGCTTACATACAGTAGATGGTTTACAGTTTGAATGATAGTTGAAGAACAAATAAATGACTTGTGATACAGCATGAAGTATACAATATCAGTATATTTTTGCCAAATGTGTTGGCTTGTATTTAATTATGAGGAAATAGTGAGATAAATAAATTGTGAGATATTTTGTAAGAAAACTAGCCGAGATTCTTCAAAAATATTAATGTAGTAAGAAGGGAAAAATGCAAGATAAAAGGAGACTAGAGAGAGATAACCACCAACAACCTTGATGGGATTTTGGATCCAAATAAAAGAAATTTGGAGAAATTATAATACTGACTATTACTAGATAATATAATTGTATCTGTGTTCAATTTGGGGGGTGTTGCAATGGTATTGTGGTTATGTAGAAAAATATCCTTGATGTTAGGTGTAGACATATTTAGAGGTAGACAGATGGTGCTTTAAGTTGAGGGGGGCTAATTATCTGGAGAGCCTCAGTGTGCCGACCCTGTGCTGGGCATGGGTGATCTCATTTAATCCTCATATTTCAAGAATGAGAAGTTTGAGCTTTGTTGGCAGTAATTTGACCATAATCCTGTAATAGGACTGGGTTTGAAAACAAAGTCTCCCAAACTACAAAGCCTAAATACTCTTTTTACCATTTGATACAGTTATAGCAAATCCTGTGGGATTTAGGGAAGGTAAAACTCAGATTTCTGATAGACTACTTGAACATTGGAAACGGCCCCCTGTCCCAAGCTTGTATATTATATAAGCCCCCTTCCAAGTCTTTATCAGTAACCAGGTGTAGGTACCAGTTCACTTTTGACCGATTTTTCTATCTAACTTTGGCTTAGCTTCAGATGATGAATTTGAGAATCTTAGAATTAAAGGCCCTAATGCTGTACAGCTGGTGAAAACAACCCCCTTGAAACCCTCACCTCTGCCTGTCATTCCTGATACTATCAAGGAAGTGATCTACGACATGCTGAATGCGCTGGCTGCATACCATGCTCCAGAGGAAGGTATGTAGCTAGCCCGCCGCAGGAGGCCGGACACTTTGCCTGGATCGTGTCAACCAGTGCATGAGCAATTCACTATGTGACCATGCTCTGGGAATCAAGAATAATAAGCCACACAGTGCCCTTCTTTAAAGAAGCTAATAGTAATATAGTATGACAGATGCTGAAGTAGTGACAAGTCCTAGAGCAGGGCACCAGAGCTGGCGAAGGTTGAGCCTGTAGGGAAGTTTCTTAGAGTAAGTGTTCTCTGAAAGAAGTCTTGAATGATAAGAATAAGGACATTGCCAGAGTTCTGACATATGAGAATACATCCTATCCAGTAGGGAAAATGAACAACGATTATAAAGGAGAAAATAGCATCTCCTTAGCAGGTTGAAAATAAAATACTAGGAAGTCTCTTACATTTTCACTCTCAGAAACAAAACATCTTTATTACCCAGAGAGTTGGGAACAATATTAGAAGATGTAGCTAGGCTTCTTGACCTCTGAGATCACCATCTCAGTCCATCTTTATTCCTAGTTAAGATGCTGCATCTAAGTACTGGGAAATTCATGAATGAATTGGTTGGAACCCATAGTTCCATTCCAGTAAGATCCTTCTGGGTTTTTCAGGATATCCTCATTTGATAGGTATCACAGGATCGCCAAAAATTGATGAATACCTCCCTTCAGTAAGTCAAGAAAATGTGACTCTTCGGTGTTTTTATCCATACAGCACTCTGATGCAGAGCCCCTAGCTTCTACAACTGCAGAATCTTTAGCCAGTCTTCTAGATCCCCCCACAAAAGTAACGATTTAGCTATAGCAACCACGTACTGACCTCCCCACCGTACCAGACATAATACCAGGTGTGTTCATTTAAGCTTCGTGTAGTGACAGCCAAGGAAAGTGAGGAGACTAAGTAAATTGCCTCTGGTCACAAAACTCGTTAGTGATAGAATGAGGCTTTCAACCATGCTTGGTTACACAGCAGGTCCTTGAATAAAGTCATTTTGTTATAAGGTTGATGAGGTGCCTTAGGAATTTTACTCTTGTTTGTATCAATTAGCCCGTGATAAAATTGATTTCATGAACATCATTTTTAAAGTCATAGAACCTGTCAACAACATTAAGTGAGGACTTAACTGTGCTACATTTCTCCTCATTCTTGAGTGAAAGCCTAGCGATAGGACTATACAAACAGTTATAGCAACTTGAAGTGAAATTATCCAAGCTGCCCAATAGGCACTAACATAGCACAGTTATAGAAGAGTTTTGTTTCATTTTTCTAGCAGAAAAATCTGACCCTAAAGCTGGGGGTATGACTCAAGAGGTTGGCCAGCTCCTCCAAGACATGGGCGATGATGTGTACCAGCAGTACCGGTCACTTACTCGTCAGAGCAGTGACTTTGATACACAGTCAGGTTTTGCCATTAATGTAAGTCAATTCCAACCTCCTATCTTCCTTCTCTCTTTCCAGTACTTATGTGTTCTCAGTCTTTAGGGTTATGCCAGGGAAATTTCAAAGGTGTTAATTTTGCTGTATCTGCACATTATATGTTACCTAAAAATTAAGGTGAAACAAGGCTGTTCCTGGGATTGTGTTTTCTGTCCTTGGGTTGGAAATGTTTTCTTAATTCATTTTTCATTCTCTTCCCCCTTTTCCCCCAATCTCCCAGTCACTACTTAAAATAACTTCACAGAGATTGTAGTATATGGGAGACTGGGGGGGAGGTGGTTAAAAGATCAGCCAAAGACAATATGTAGCATTCACAACCAGTACCCTGGGAAGGAGTCTTACCATTTGGGGACAACTGTCTTTGAAATTAATAATGGCTCAGGTGTTTTCTTCTCCCATAGAGTCAGGTCTTTGCTGCAGATGGTGCCACCACTGAGACATCCACACCTGGGGCATCCCAAGAAGGTAATGGTTGCTTTTGTCCCTCTTTTGTTCTAATTTCTTAAGGACTACTTGGAAAAAACTGGGTGTCCTAGACAGGGAGTAGGAGGATACAGCGTAATTGTCAAGTTTAGTTGTTTAAGTGAACTTTTCTCAAGATTGAGCTCAGTGTTCTGTAAATAAAGGGTTTCTGTATGCTAAAGTTAAGGGAAATGTGGCCTAACTAACCCTGTAATGGTTTCTATGGTAACATCCTTTAGTTGTACTCTTTAAACCACCCCATATATATTTTTTTATGGCTTCCTTGCTGGCTCTGTAGGGCTTTGGTGACAGTGACAGTATTCTACCTTCAAGGTTTGCATGGTGGGTTCTTGCCTCCATCAGTGTCAGCAGAGCCCATTGGCCACTCCCCAAGAATTAGAGAAATGTCATGTGGAAGCAATTCTAATGACAGCTTTCAACAGCTGCTTCTCCTTAAAAAGTAAAGATCTTTTCTTTCTTCCTTTGTTAAAATTTCTATTTATTTTTTAAATATTTTTAAAGACTTTATTTATTTATTTTTAGAGGGGAAGGGAAGGAGAGAGGGAGAGAAACATCAATGTATGGTTGCCTCTCGTGAGTCCCCTGCTGGGAACTGGCCTGCAACCCAGGCATGTGCCCTGACTGGGAATTGAACTATGATCCTTTGGTTCCCAGGCCCATGATCAATCCACTGAGCTATACCAGCCAGGGCTCTTCTTTTTGTTTTGTTTTAAAGCAGGAACCAAATACCCCTTTACTTCTGATTGATTACAAATGATTCCATTCTGCTCTTAACAAAGAACTTGTTTTCAGTTACACACATAACAAACCTTTACTCAAGATTTAATTCCCTCAGTTTAATTTTTATTGTAGCTCATCAGTTTAATGATAACAATTCAGTAATGTTGTTTTATTTCATGGAATTTTTAAAAAGATTTTATTTATTAATTTATTTTTAGAAAGGGAGAAAGGAAGAGAAACATGAATGTGTGGTTACCTCTTGCATGCCCCCACTGGGGACCTGGCCCACAACCAAGGCATGTGCCCTGACTAGGAATCAAACCTGTGACCCTTTGGTTCACAGCCTGCGCTCAATCCACTGAGCTACACCAGCCAGGGCTAAGATCTTTGAGACCTAAGTTAGGAAACACTGTACTTAATGTCACACTAGTCCCTAGAGATAAATCAAAAAGACTATTAATTGGTAAAATATTCATTAGCTCACTTTGATGGACTTACTGCCCATCTGTAGTATATAGCACAGTGATGGCAATATCATTCAAGGGAGGCATTAGGCCCTTTGTGTAGCAGACTGTAGTAGACACCAAATTGAATCAGTTCATTCTCTGCACTTAAAGAATGTTGCCTAGTGAGGGAAACCTGCAACTGTTATAATATAAGGTAACTGCTGGGATGGAGGCATAAGGTATGGTGGGCACATGATGTAATAGCATCTCAGAATGCTCGGATGAGACAGGATAGCATTTATAGAAGGGATTGGCATTTTAGCTGAGCTAAATAAGTAAATTAGAGGAGGGAAATGGCAGGAGATGTATGAACAGGTGGGCAAAGCTCCCTGATGTACTATATCCACAGACCATGTCTGAGACCTGGGTTGTCCTACCTGTCTGTTCTTCCACTGCATTATGAGGAGGGCATTCAGTTTGTACCAGTGGCCTAAGTGGAGAAGCGGTGTTCTTCTACCCAGGGCTTGATTTTGCCAATATTTCAGTGTGAGATTGAACGAGGTTTTGGCTCTTTCTCAACAGTTTCAACTCCAGAGGAGTCTCGAGATGGAAAAAAAGATAAAGAAGGGGACCGGGCCTCAGAGGAAGGCAAGCAGAAAGGCAAGGGCAGCAAACCTTTAATGCCCACCTCCACTATTCTTCGTCTTCTGGCAGAGTTGGTGAGGTCCTATGTTGGTATTGCTACCCTGATTGCCAACTACAGCTACACTGTGGGCCAGTCTGAGCTTATCAAAGAGGTAATGTTTTCACCTTCTGCTTAAAAATTTTGCACTGTCATCACTTGATAGCTACTATGTGTTAGATGCTTTGCTAGGAACCCCATGCATGTTAACCCAATGATGCGAGAGGCAGAGGCCTCTTAAGACACATTAAAGAGCAAGGCCTTTTCCCCATAATGTGGAGCCATCAGGCTTACTGCAGGGAATGCAGTTTGTTTATTTGTTTTGTAGAAAGTTGTTTGGCCTGCAGAGTAGAGACTCAAAAGTCTCTACTTTTGAGACTGCAACTGTTATAATATAAGGTAACCTGCAACTGTTATAATATAAGGTAACAAGGGGCAAAATTTGCCTCAAAAGGGGCAAAATTGGAATCAGATAAGTTAGGAATCTGACCTAGTAACCTAATACAGGATCTTGGTGAAGTTTGGAGAGGGTGGGGATTAAAGAGATGTTTTAAATATAGAAATGGATAAGAATCGAATTTGGGGGATGAAAGTGAAATCAAGGACTCAGACGTTTTATATTTTTTATTACTTTCATATTATAAGAGGAAACTGTTAAAAGAGAAAATGTAGAATTTGAGAGCCATCCGTGGGTCACCTAAGTAAAGGTGTCTAGGAGACAGTAGATTAAACCAAATGCATAAAAAGATCAGTGTTGATCTTCCAGATGCACTTACACCTGTGCAAAGATACCAGATGTAACAGTATTAGTAATGCAAGTCATAATTTATATGTCCTGATAGAGAATTATCTTCAAGTTAGATTTTTCAAGTGACAGAGCACTTTTCAAAACCACCTCACGTTCCCATATATGTAAAAGGGGTGCCCAGGGATGTTTCTTCATAAAGGGGACTTTGTTTCAGGGGTCACAGTAATTTTATGGTTAGTAAGCAGTAGAGGGTCTGAGGGTGGAGCAGGAGCAATAATGTTGCAAAGAATCTATGAAAGTAGCTGTCATTTTTAAGCTATCTTTACTTTAAGTTTTTAAAACATATAACAATATGCTACCCCTAAGTGATTTATCGATTATTCTTTCTTGGATGACCACCACCCAAATTAAATAAAACATTACAAATTCCACAAAAGCTATCCACTCAAACCTTCTTGCATCTCCCCCTCCACTTCGAGCTTCCACAAGCTCACCATTGTCTTCAGCTCTGTTGTCTTAGATTGGTTTTGCATTTTATATGAATGGAATCTTAACAATATATACTCATTTGTGTCTGGCTTCTTTTGCTTAACATGTTTGCAAGATTATTTTGTGTGTGTGTAGTTTTAGCTTGTTTTCAATGCTGTATGGAATTTCTGTTGGATGGTATATGCCTTAGGATTTGAATTGCTAGTCTGTTGAGCTTTAGCAAATGATGCCAAAAGTTTTCCAGAGTGGTTGCGTCCATTTATGTTACCACTAGCACAGCGTATGGAAGTTCAGTGTGTTTTACCTCCTTGCCATTACTCAGGATTTTTCATAGTTTTAAAGATTTTATTTATTTATTTATTTATTTATTTATTTATTATTAGAGGGGAAGGAAGGGAGAAAGAGAGGGAGAGAAACAGCAATGTGTGGTTGCCTCTCACATGCCCCCTACTGGGGACCTGGCCTGCAACCCAGGCATGTGTTCTGGCTGGGAATCGAGCTGGCGACCCTTTGGTTTGCAGCCCACACTCGATCCATTGAGCTGTGCCAGCCAGGGCTGCATGTGGCTTCTTCAAATCCTTGGTTGTCGGACTTCCATACAGCTTGATTTTTCTTGACAGTTCTGCGTGATATTTCTTTTGTAATCTAGATGTAATTTTTTTTTGTAGTTGTAGAAGGAGGCAAAGTATATTTACCTACACCTCCATCTTGACTGGAAGTCTAATGTTATTTTCTGGTTTGACTGGTTTGTGTGGCGGCTTCAACATCTCACTTCCTAGTGCTGCTGATACTATAGGCCATGCATGAAAAGCCAACCGAACACCCCACCAGCCAGCACTCCCAGTGCCCCAAAGTTTCTTGTTGTCTGCTTTGCAGTGGTGTGCCTTCAAGGACCTGCACTCACCTTTGGCTCAGACCAGCAGATGCCTCATATTTTTTTTATTTTAGTCATTCCAGTGGGTTTGTAGTGATAACTGCGTTATTGTTAAAATTTCCCTGTCTTTATTGGCCATCTAGATGTGAAGGATTTTAATCTCTTAGTCTTGTTTTCTGTTGAGTCCTTAAGTATATGTTCCAGTTATAAGTTCTTTGTAGAGTGTGTATATATATATATATATATATATATATATATATATATATTAAATATACCTTAGGCATTTATTTCAAAGTTTTTCTCATTTAATGTGAGTCGTAGTTATAGTTTATAGAAGCATTACTTGTGGGATAAAACAAATGCAAACTTATTAAGTATCTGCTGGATACGTGTCAAGTGACTCATTGGTACTGGGTATTCATAAATGTATTACAAATACACTTGATAATCCTCATCTCAGCAATGAAAGGTTGTTGGTGTTGCTCCCCTTAAAAGAGAAGAGACAAGGCCTAAAGAGATCAGTAACTTGCCCAAGGCCATACCTCAGAGTAGCAGGACTGGAATTGAAACCTAGGTCTGTGGTTCCAGATCCTTTTTACTTGTTCATATGGCTTTCCCAAATTACAAAGGTTTTTTTCCCCAATTTTATTTTTTTTAAAGATTCTTATTTATTTACTTTTAGAGAGAGAGGAAGGCAGGGGGAAAACATCAACGTGTGGTTGCCTCTCACACATCCCCTACAGGGGGGATGTCCTGACTGGGAATCAAACTGGCGACCCTTTGGTTTGCATGCCAGTACTCAATCCACTAAGCCACAGCAGCCAGGGCTACAAAGGTTTTTTTCCCCAATTTTAAAGTGTACAGTTTAGTGGCATTTAGTACGTTCAGTTGTGCAGTGATCATCTCTGTCTCGTTTCAAAATCATCAGTGCATTTTTATTCAAAATCTGCTTGAATGACAATGGAGCTAAGCTTTCTTTCTTTCTTTTCTTTTTTTAAATGATTAATTATTTTTAAGAGAACAGAGGGACAGCGGCCAGAGGGGCGAGGGGAGGAAATTTCAGGGGAAAGGGGGGAAAGATTTACAGGAACTAGTATAAAGGACACATGGACAACAACTAAGGGGGGGTGAAAATGGGAGGGAGGTGGGGAGCACAGTGGGGAGGGAGGCTGGGATGGGAGTAAAAGACAGAAAACTGTACTTGAACAATCATTAAATAAAATAAATAAATTTAAAAATGCTTTAAAAGATTATTTATTTTTAGAAAGGGTAAGAGAGAGAAAGAGGGGGAGAGAAACATCAGTGCATGGATGCCCCCCATGCGCCCCAACTGGGAATCGAACTGGAAACCACTTGCTTTGCAGTCTGGCACTTGGTCCGCTGAGCCACACCAGCCAGGACCTAAGTTTTCTTTTTAAGATAAGGAATTATCAGGGCACAGGTCTTTATGAGAGGAAAAATTTTAACTTAATTTTCTTACCTGTTGGTCTTCTTCCTATTTTAAGTAACCCTGCATTAAATGTTTTTGCATATCCATATCTGTCCTGTGACTGTGCTGCTTTTTGCTCAACCCCCACCACTTTCTAGCCCAGGGTCCTGAGCATGTTGTAAATGTCGGTAATATTACAGTTTAATTGAATACTGAAGGGATTATAGCACTCGATCAGCAATCAAGACTTCTCTCCTTGCCGTTGACTAATTCTTTGTGCAAGCCACATTTCCTTGGGCCTCATATTACCCATCTCTCACATGGGGGAAATATTGAACTGTCTTAACTCTTTCGTAGGTTTGCTGTGAACAGTTCTATTTAAATACCACACACAAAAAATGTTTTAAGAAAAACCAAGTAACATCTAAAAGAAAATACGTAGAATGATTAGTAGGAAATGAACGAGATTTGGAAGCATAAAATCTGTATTTGCTACCTGCTCAGCTTTTACCTTTAAGCCTTGGTTTTCTCATCTATAAAGTGGACCTGGTGATCACTGACTAGGTGACTTGAAAGATTACCTGTGTGTGTGCACCTCGATGTACAGACAGTATGGCATAATTGTACTTATGAGTAAATGTCATGATTAATGACTTTTTAGGACTGCAGTGTGCTAGCTTTTGTCCTGGACCACCTCCTCCCACATACCCAGAATGCAGAAGACAAGGACACGCCTGCCCTGGCCCGCCTTTTCCTCGCCAGCCTGGCTGCTGCCGGGAGTGGCACAGATGCCCAGGTGGCCCTTGTGAATGAAGTAAAAGCAGCCCTGGGACGGGCACTGGCTATGGCTGAGAGTACAGAGAAACATGCCAGGTAAAATTCAGGCCTGTCCTAATGCTAGTAACCAGTAGTATCCCCTTACTTCATTTAGGCCCATGAGATTTGCATTTGAACAAGAGTTTAGGTTATACTGACACTACATTCTCTCATACTCTCAAACTGATTACATTGGAGGGGATGGGTAAGCACCTTAGAGAAAACAAAGGATTGTTTTCATTCATCAAGCAAGAGGTTAATTATCCAATCTTATTTTTGAATTATGTTTAAAGGAAGTAAAAACTACTACCACCCAAAGAGTTAGTTATCACCTGATTATTTACTTTTAGAAGGAAACAGTGTACAAGAGGGTTATTTGAGGCAAGTTAGTAAAATGTGGCTTAAGAACGGGCTGTATTCACATGATAGAGGTGTCAAACTTCTCTCCCAGGCTTCAGGCAGTGATGTGTATCATCAGTACTATCATGGAGTCCTGCCCCTCCACCTCCAGCTTCTACAGCAGCGCCACAGCCAAGACCCAGCACAATGGCATGAACAATATCATTCGACTCTTCCTGAAGAAGGGACTGGTTAATGACCTGGCCAGAGTGCCTCACAGCCTGGACCTGTCCAGGTAAGATCATTCCCAAGCCCCTGCCCCAGGCTTTTGCCCTCTCTTTAATCATGCTGTTTATTTCTCCATTTGCCTAATATTTCATGTTTTCTTGCCAGATGAGTAATGAGCAGCCAGTGTGATAAGGAAAAGTTTGGGTGTAGGTAGGAACCTGAGTTCTTAGTATTGTGGCTTCTTAAAAATATTTTTTAAGATTTTATTTATTTTTAGGGGGATGGGGGGAGAAAGAGGGAGAGAAACATCACTGTGTAGATACCTCTCCTGCGCCCCTTACTGGTGACCCTCTGGTTCACAGACCAACGCTCAATCCACTGAGCCACACCAGTCAGGGAGTATTGTGGCTTTTAAGAAAGAAAGGCACTTTCTTTTCTTTCGGTCTTAGTTTTCTTGTTTGCTGCAAGTGCAAAAGTTGAACTATATTTGTAATTGTTTTCCAAGCTTCCCTCCTTTAATTAAAAATAACCTTTTATTGTAAAATTCTGTGTGTATCATAAGAATAGAAATGAACAAAAATAGATGCCATATTTCACCCAGATACCACTGTTACTGTATTGGGTTGGCCAAAAAGTCCATATGTTCTTTTTTGTAGAATAAAAGGCGCATTTTTTCATTCTCCCCAATAACTGGATTATTTGGATATTTTGAGTATGTCAGCTATCTCCCATGTGGTATAGCGTTCATTTCCTCAATTAATGTCTCAATTTGATCACTATCAATTTCAACTCGTCTACCCAACCATTGGAGCATCATCCAACAAGAAGTCTCCACCAAACTTTGCAAACCACTTTTGACATGTTTAATCAGTCACAGCACCTTCTCCATACACTGCACAAATCTTATTCTGCATTTCAGTTTTTTACCTTTCTTGAAATAATAAAGCATAATATGCCAAAAATGTTGCTTATTTTCTTCCATTTTCAGTGTTGAAGTGGCTACAGAAAAATTCACCAGTTTTGCCCTGGCTGATGTGTCTCAATGGATTGAGCACCAGACTGTGAAGCAAAGGGTCACCAGTTCAATTCCCAGTCAGGGCACATGCCTGGGTTGTGGGCCAGTCCCCAAACTGGGGGCATTCTAGAGGCAGCCACACATTGATGTTTCTCTTTCTTTCTCCCTCCCTCCCTTCCCCTCTCTCTAGAAATAAATAAATAAAATATTTTTTTAAATGTTAATTAGAAAAAGAAAATTTACCAATTTTGATTAAGTTTTTTTAATGCACACTGATATGACTGACAGCTGTTACAATATAATGAAGTTAAAGACAATTAAATGCTATTAGAGCTGTATTATGAAAAAACATCTCATGAACCTTTTGGTCAACCCCTTGTATCTTTCAGTGGTTTTCTTATGTAAATGAGATGGTATATATGCTATTGTGTAACCTGGGGTGGGTTTGTTGTTGTTGTTGTTGTTTTTCACTTGCTTTTTTAGGGGTTGTTTTTTTTTTCTAGTTACTGCTCTCTATCTTTCTGTGTAAATCAAGTTTCACCCTCTCTGATACCCAGATCTATATTTTAAAATATTTGTGCAAACAAACCAGCATGTAGTCATTGACCTTGCATTACATCTGATTGTGTCCAATACATCTCTGTTCTAACACAGATCCTTAATTTAATTTTTTTAAATCTTCATTCTATTGCTGTTTTTCATGACACTAACTTCCTGAAGTGACCAGGCCTACTGTCCTGGAGGGTGCTTCACCTTCTGGATTTGGTCCGTGTGGTACTGTGCAAATGGACCAGATGTTGTTCACTCTCTACTTTCTGTAAACTCCTTATTAGAACTGGAGGCTTAATAGAGCCCTTTAAACAGTATTGGGTAGCATATATCACAGATTATGTCTATCTCCTGTTGTATAATGGGAATACCTATCTCTTTGAACTACCATTATTAATCATGATAAGATCGACCACTGGAGTAGAGTAATAATCAGCACTATATTGTCATTATTTCACCCCCTCGTACCAGAAAGTAATCTGTGTTATTACTTTGGCACTGTACAAATGTCTAGTTTCCTGTCACCCGTACACCTAATTAATAGTCGTAATGCCTGTTGATAATCTTTGTGTGCATCACAAGGTTATCCACAGTTAACATTCTCATTTCTGTCGTCCCTTCTGCATTGTTAGTGAGCATTTTTCTGTGATTTAGCCCCAGTTCAAGAGGGAGAGTCTGTAGGTACCCTAAACTACAGTTCTTGCTGAAAAGGCAGAATAAAACCTCAGTTTTTTCCCTCAAGTCACCAATTTTCAGAGTAAAATTTCAAAAGTAGGTTAAATCACTACCTCAGATGTGAGTTTTCTCTTGCTTCCTATTTTTAAGTAGTATTGTGGACTTGTGAATTTTCATTGTTTCTTAACATCAATTATTAAATTGTTTTGATGACTACATCAAAGTTACCCACAAAAAGTTACCCTTTTTTGTGCCCTTTTTCTTCACTTCAAGCTGACTTCTTTGTCTTTTTGACACAACCTCATGAATTTTAAAAAATATTTAAAAGTTTTGCACTCGCAGTATAATAAGCACCATATGTCCCACCTAGACTAACCAATGGTTAGCGTTCTGTCCTATTTGCTTTAATACCTCCTCTCCCCCCCTTTTTAGGAGGTGAATGGGAGTTGAATCTTTTGAAATTTATTACAAACAACTTGATGCTTAATCTCTGATTACTTTAACATGTTTGCCTAAGAGCAAACATTCCCTTGCATGGCTAGAGTACCATCATCACATCTAAGAAATTTACCATTAATACGATAGTACTCTATATATTTCATATCCGATATCCCCAGTTATCCCAAGCGAGTCTTTATAGCCCGGAGGAGAGGGTTTTGATCAGTGAGCATCACCCATTGTATTTGGATGTCATAGGTCTCTTGTTGTTTGGTGGTTTTTTTATGGTACTTGGCTATTTTGAAGAATCCAGAAAGCCAGATGTCTTATAATAATCTCCCATAATCTTTGTTATGGTTAGGTAGACTCAGGCTAACCTTTTTTTGCCTGAAAAAAAGTATATGTTTGCCCTTCTCAGTATATCACATCAAGAGAATGCCAATCTGTCCTATTATTGGTAGTGCTAAGTTTCATCACATTGTTAAGGGTTAGATTTCCCTCTTTGCACCAGCATGTTATCTGTGAGATGGTGCTTTGAGCTCATGAAGATAATGTGAATATCCTATGCGCTGAAGATTTTTGAAAGATTTTATTTATATTTTTAGAGAGAGGGAAAGGGAGGGAGAAAGAGAGAGAGAAACATTCATGTATGAGAAAAACATTGGTCAGCTGCCTCTCACACACCCCCAAACGAGGACCTGGCCCACAGCCCAGGCATCGCACCAGCAACCCTTTGGTTCTGGTTTGTAGTCCAGCACTCAACCCACTGAGTCACTGCAGGGCCTGAAAGTTTTAACTCAGTAGTTTGAACATTCATTGATGATCCTTACGTGGATCAGTTACATTGCTGGTTGCAAAGTGATGATTTTCTGATCTCTCATTCCTTTGTATTAGCTGGCATTCTTATAGGTTTCTTGTATATTTAATGTATAATAATTGCCATCATTTTTTTAATGGTGAAATTATCTCAAATTAGGGCTATGGAAGTGACCACATTAACTTTTTTTAAAGCCTTCCTGTTTTTGAAAAACTTCTAGCACAGCAGTATGTCCCAGGCTCACCTTGTACCTTCCATGCCCCATTTTTGGGATCATTTGTTCTCTGATGAGCTCTGTCGCCTTTTAGTATGGATTTCTGTGTTCAGTCGATCTCTCTGTCTTCCTTTATCTCAGCCCCAACATGGCCAACACAGTCAATGCTGCACTGAAGCCTTTGGAAACACTTTCCCGGATTGTGAACCAGCCCAGTAGCCTGTTTGGAAGCAAGAGTGCTTCTAACAAGAGCAAAGCCGAGCAGGATGCCCAAGGGGCCTCTCAGGACTCTAATAGCAACCAGCAGGACCCAGGTATGGAACCAGAGCCAATGGACAGGAGCACTGGCTGGGTGGGCATAGTTATTGTACGGGCATGGCATCACAGCTGTTCTGGCTTGGTATTGTTTCCCTGGGAACTTGCTGGCCTTCCAGAGATCTGTCGTAGTGGCGTGGGACTCTACCCCACGAAGAATTGCTTAAAATTGCAGCCTTATTTGGCAATCCTCACACGTAGCCTTGTCTTTTCCTTTGTCGCCCATTCGTTTATTCTCTGAGAACTTGTAAATTTGCCCACGGAAGGAACCTTATTGTCTTCGTGCTTACCTCATGGTGCCCTGCACATAGGCACCCTTTGATTATTTTGCTGGTTGGTTGTTTCAGGCGAGCCTGGGGAAGCAGAAGTGCAGGAGGAGGATCATGATGTCACTCAGACAGAGGTGGCAGATGGGGATATCATGGATGGGGAGGCTGAAACCGACTCAGTGGTGATTGCTGGGCAGCCTGAGGTGCTCAGTTCACAAGAGATGCAGGTAGGGAGGCAGATCACCCAGCATATCCCTTTTGCGGCACTGAACTAGCCCCCAAAGTGATGTAGGTGGGTGAGTACTTGAGATCTTTGCCACAATGCTGTCTGCTTTGTAGAGGAACACAGATGATATGCTTAGTAGATGCTCAGTAAATGTATTTGTATTGTATTAAATGATGGGGGGGTAGGATCGAGGTGCTATGTACTATGATAATGGAATCGATCCCAACAAGAAAACTTAGGTACAGGTGAAATGTTGATGTAGAAAGCTAGCTTTTGAGCCCTTTGGGCCCAGGGTCTTTGATTTACTTGGCTCTGGTATTAATGGAAGCTCCTAAATAGTACTGCTATGCCTGTAGCACTGGTCCTCACTGTGGTATTCAAACAGCAGTCTTGTAACAACCCTAAAGAAAGCATTGCAATTTCTGGAGCTAGCAGGAGTGGTAAGAAATGGAGCCTACAGTCCTAAGCTGCTAGCTCTGGGGAGATCTGCATGTATTCCTGGACAGTATGAAGACTACCCTGGTGTCAGATACCTGGGATGGACCCATTTAAAGGACAGTCTGAGTGTGCATTGGCAGCACACGATAGTTTCTGTGCTCTTCATACCACCCAGTGTGTGGTATATATATAACACGCTGTCACACATGCTAGAAATACATGCTCCCTTGCTGGCTTTTTTTAGGGTTTCAGTGCTAGCACAATGATACAGACTTGTGTGCATCTATATATGTTCTATTTCTCTCCAGGTTGAGAATGAGCTGGAGGACCTGATAGATGAGTTGCTTGAGAGGGATGGCGGATCTGGGAACAGTACAATTATAGGTGAGAGCCCCAGAACTGAGTATAGCCTCTTCCTTTGCCTCAGTCTCTCTTGGGAGGACCCTTTTTCTCATCATCTGCTTGCTCAGCTCTGCCTAAGGGCTCATAGCCAGCCTAGATTGCTGCTTGTCTTGATATTGACTGTCTTACAGATGAGAAATTCGCAATCCATATACAGGCCTGTGGTGGGTCTGAAGTGTTGCCTGTGTGGGGGCGGTGGTGGGGGTGGCCAACAGTGTAGATGATACATCAGGCACATTAAAAGTGTTTATTATTCATGGAGGCCTAGAGAAGGTTGTAGTGCTGTAGGGTGAGAAAGTGCTTTCCTTTCAGTTCTTTAGCAAAAATTCAGGGGCTTTCTGCCTCTGAGTCTCAGTAGTGTAAAAAGAGCAGTCACTCCTTAGGGCGGCCCTTTTTACAACTGAGAGGGAAAACGGCAAAGGTAACCTGTTGTCACCTGGCTCCAAGGGTGTATGTATTACTTGTTTTTATTTTATTGATGAAGCAAATCAAAGGATTGATGGAAGTAGACAAGTATTCTTAAATTTGACAAGACTTTTTCACACCCATTATTCTCTGTGGTTTCACAATCAGTGGAATTGGTAGGGCAGATATGACCATCCCATTTTACAGATGAGGAAACTGAGACTCAGACAGGTAAAATGACTGGCCAAGCTCAAGTAGCTAGTCAACAGCAGGTCTTCTCCCTCATCCAACAAAATAAAAGGCTATCTGCTGGGTGTATGTAGCTACTTTAGGCACACCCAATCTGGAAAGGGAAGTCCTCTGTTGTTCAGTGAAGGCTCTGCTCTGTAACCTTCAGTGAGCAGAAGTGGAGAGGATGAATCACAAGAGGACGTGCTGATGGATGAAGCTCCTTCCAACCTCAGCCAAGCTTCCACCTTGCAGGCCAACCGAGAAGGTGAGAGTGCCGAGGCCAAAAAGGCCTCCCTTCTTGCCCTGCACGTCTGACAGATACTACACTAGGGTTTTCCTGGAGGCAGCTGCCCAAATGTGCAGAATAAGGAAGCATCTGTCTGCATGCGCTGACATACACCATCCACTTTATCCTCAGCCAGTTTTTCAAATAACATGTTACTACTGCTTGCCCAAAAATTTTGTTACATCCTACTTGGTTCGCTTTCTTCTCACCCACCTGCTACCATCGCTCCAGATTCCCTCTTACCAACAGGATGCAGTCAGTAGCAAAGTAGGGCTGGAAAGGCAAGGGGGCACCAGCAGACTTGGCCAAGTCCTAGACCATGGCTCCTCAAACCTCCACGTTCAGCCACCCCACTCGGCGTGTTGATGCACCGATTGGCAGTTTCAGGAAATTGGGGCTGGCTCACTAAATCTGCATATGACCCCAGACCTGGTTCTTCCTCTCCTAGAGTCAGATACCATATCGCCTTCCCACTCAATCTGCCGGCCTATACAGTAGCCTGTTTTCTAGCTACTCAGTATAGTGCTCCAATGTGCTCCCTTTGTTTTAGATTCCATGAATATCCTGGACCCTGAGGATGAGGAGGAGCACACTCAGGAAGAGGACAGCAGTGGCAGTAACGAGGATGAGGATGATAGTCAGGATGAAGAGGAGGAGGAGGAGGAAGATGAGGAAGATGATCAGGTGAGGGGGGACTGTGTTTGGGGTTGGTTCAGACAACCTCTTCCATGGGAACACAGAGCTGGAGAAAGCCAACAGTCTGGGTTGCTAGCCTCAGCGCCTCCTTCCCTCATGTGCAAATGTGGCCATGACACACCAGACTTCAGAAAATCCTTACCCCCAGCAATTCTCCATATCCTATTTTCCCCTTAAGGAGGATGATGAAGGTGAAGAGGGAGATGAAGACGATGACGACGATGGCTCTGAAATGGAATTGGATGAGGATTACCCTGATATGAACGCTTCTCCCTTGGTCCGATTTGAGCGCTTTGACCGGGAGGACGATCTCATCATTGAGTTTGACAACATGTTCTCCAGTGCTAGTAAGATACAGGGGCTCAGCTGGGTTTTATCTCTTGATCCTTATACCCTTCTCTAGGGTAAGCCAAGCAGTGAATGAAACAGCAGCTATCAATCTGACACAGACAGCACTTCTTTTCCTATGCTGACTTCCTGGGGCAAGGGATATCCGAACCCATCTCCCTCAATAAATGTATACTTAGAAGAAAGAATTGAGAGGCTGCTCTTGTTGTCTCCACTTCAGTAAACAGGCAGCCATTTTAAAGCCTGGACAGCTTGATGATTTGCTTGAATTTTTTAAAAAAATGAGATACCAAGGCTGACTGCATCAGGCACCCATGTGCACGCTACAGTAACGGGGCAATCAATAATCCTTATATCTGTAACACTGGATCTTGAGAGTTTGGATGGACCCTTTTGAACTTGGCATTGGGGAGTACATTTGAGCACATTCACCCTGTTCATCAAGGATGCGTCTTTCAGAGGAGAGAGTGAATCTCTTCCTTCCTCCTCCTTCAGCGTCAGAAGTTCCCTTTTAGCATCGAGTTCTTAAAATCAACCTGTCTTGAGAAGGCAGGTCTTGACCATAAATCACAAGCATAATAATAGCAGAAAACACTGAACTGTTCTGGTGGGTTGTCTTGGCCAACTAGTCTCTTACCTCTTTGAGCCTCAGTTTGTCACCTGTAAATGAAAAGTTTGAAGAGAAACAAAAAATGGGTTGGATTACATAGTTATCAAGATACCTTTTATTCTGTGATTTTCTTTGCGATTTTGTGATTTCCATCAGTCTTCCTTATGTTGAGCCTCTGTCAATTCAGCAAGTTGAACAAATATTTGAGGAGTGCCTGTTGTGTCATACGTACTGAGAAGACTGTAGTAAAAAAAGAAAATAGCCCTTTTCCCTCACTGGAGCTTATGGTCGATTAGGAATTATTAATAAACAGGAACTACATTGTAATATGGTGAGAAAACAGAGTAAAGGGTTAGTAAGCCAATCTGTAGAATCAGAGGAAATGGCGTGTAAACCAAGAACAAAAGAGCAGGTGGAAAAGGGGAGAGGAGCCTTTAAGGTGAAGGGAGCGGCATGTTTCTGAGGGGCCTAGAAGCATCACTGTGGCTATAATGTGGAGAATTGATTGGGAGCAGGTTCTATGTAGGAGGCTGTTGCAGTATCTGGGTGAGAAATGGCAGCATGACCTATGGTACTGTCAGTGAATGTAAATGAGGTGTGGGAATGAGGGAGAAAGGACAAAGCTCAGGTTTCCGTGTGAGGAAGTAAGGCCCAGGAGACATGGTTCTGCTTGAACAACCATGGCAGAAATTTCTTTCTGGCACTGACCCCTTTGCATATTGTCCTTGCAGCAGACATCCCCCCATCCCCAGGAAATATCCCTACCACCCACCCACTGATGGTACGCCATGCAGACCACAGTTCCCTGACATTGGGCAGTGGTTCCTCTACAACGCGTCTTACCCAGGGCATCGGGCGCAGTCAGAGGACCCTAAGGCAACTGACAGCCAACACAGGCCACACCATTCACGTTCACTACCCTGGGAATCGCCAGCCTAACCCTCCTCTCATACTGCAGAGGTGAGTTACAAAGGTTGTTGGGCTCGCTGGGCTTTAGCGTTGGCTCCACCTGGGGGACGCAGTTCGTCACTTAATGTTCTCAATATACACGCGCAATATATTTGTCCCATTTCTTTGTGGACTATATGCACAGCCTTCTGTGGAATGCCAAATTGTATAACATGTTCTGTTGTTTAAGTGTCCTCTGTATTCATTCAGTAATCACAAAGTATTTCGTATACCAAGCACTTAAATTTTTGGACGTAGGCAGAGCAGGATTGATGCTATAAGGCTTAGTGTTTAGGGCTTCTTTCATTACTTCTAGAAGTGAAAGAAAGGGATATAGGTGTCATAATGGTCATTTTATAAACTACAGTAGGTATGTAAGAGAGGCATTATACCCTAACACAGTGCCTGGCATTAACGGTGACACTCACTCTGTGCCAGGAACTGTGTAATAATATGCAACCCCAGTCAGAATGAAGTTTGCAAACTGATGAAATAGTTAAAAAGTAACTAAGACTTATGTGTAGTATCAGCAGTCCTTAATAGTGTTACACATTCGGGGAGGCTACAGAAAGGGCCTGACAGTAACATGTTGCGGGGCTGCTATGTACACTGACCATGGCACCCTACCGGCACCCTACCATCACCCTACAGGTTGCTCGGTCCCTCTGCTGCTGCTGACATCCTTCAGCTGAGCAGCAGCCTTCCCTTACAAAGCCGGGGTCGAGCACGCCTCCTGGTGGGTAATGATGACGTCCACATTATTGCCCGGTCTGACGATGAACTGCTGGATGATTTTTTCCATGATCAGAGCACAGCCACCAGCCAAGCAGGCAAGTTTGTATGGTGAAAGGGGAGGGTACATTTTGGTCAGATTCTACTTTTTGCCTGCTGAGGGGAAGCAAAACAGTGCCCGGAGAAACCCCATCTTATAATAGAAGCCAAAACTACTCAGTGACTTACTGGAAGGCAACAAAAACTTTTATCTCTGGATACCTGTGATGTGCCACAGCTTGTGATGGACATTGGGTCCTGTTAAGGAAATGCTGCGATTTTTGAGTCAGTTGACACATGACAAGACAAAGAATCTCACTCTCTTTTGTTCCTCTGCAGGGACCCTGTCCAGCATCCCCACAGCCCTGACCCGCTGGACAGAGGAATGTAAAGTTCTTGATGCTGAGAGTATGCACGACTGTGTTTCAGGTGTGTGGTGACAGCTTGGTTATCAGGGCAGTAGTGCGACCTCCAGTGCTGGAACAAATACATGGAGAGTTGTTTCCTTGGTTGTCTGTGGCCGCAAGCTCTGCCTCTTGGGTTCCCCCACTGCCTCCCCTGAGTAGCCTCTGATCTTTGCTCCTTTGATCCAGTTGTTAAAGTGCCCATTGTCAATCACCTGGAATTCCTGAGGGATGAGGAGCTGGAAGAAAGGCGGGAGAAACGCAGGAAACAACTGGCTGAGGAAGAAACAAAAATAACTGACAAAGGCAAAGAAGATAAGGAGAACAGGGATCAGAGTGCACAGGTGATTCCTCAGGGCTGGGAGGATTCATCTTTGGCTACGTCTGCCGTAACTTTCTATGCTTCTGACATATACGTGGCACCAAGAGTCATTGAAGAATCCTCGAACAATCACATTAAACCTGAGAAATGATCCATTCCACGTTTGCCATATACTAACATGGTTTGGGGGAAAGAATTCTTTAAACCCAGAGGGAAAATAATTTCTCTAGTGTCTTGTTGGGGAAAATGAGCCGGAACCAGAACGGCTCCTGACTCGCCAGTCACACTATGTATTCTCTACCTTCAGTGACTGCAGCTAGACAAGAATAATGACTTTGACTCAACCATGCTCTTGGTGATTCAGTTCCATTTTTCTCAGTAGATTGCCTTACCAAGTGTGTGGGAGGTGGGAGGGAACCTTCCCAAGATAACCCTATTCCTTCATCTGGTTAGGCTTCAGGGCAGAGAAAATGTGTCTACCCAGGACCCCATTACCAAATGTTATTTTCTCAAAATCTCTACCATGATTTTGGTTTAGACAAAAGCTGTCTACCTACCTTTTTCTGACACTTCTGGAGCCTCCAACAGTATACCTTTAAAATATATGAGTAAAAACTAATAGGAATTATAAAAGAAATTAAAAGACTTTAAACACTGTATTATATCCCACTCAGCAATTAGGGTACCCAATAGATTAAGGATATTGAAGTGTTCAGTTATGATAACAAGCTTTATCTAACAAATACATTTGTATAGAACTTTTACCTAATAAACAGTAACATTGTTTTAAACATATGAAAGGAGATAGAAAATAAGCAAGCCTGGCATGTGATTGAAAAAGCTGGAATAGACAAAATGAACCCAGGGAAGGGAAATATATGTAGACAAAACTTAAGGAAATTTTCGCTGGTCTCATGATGGAGTTCAGGTCATGTGCTGTGTCCAGCCCAGCTGGAAAGTGGTCTTTGTTATCCTTTCCTCTCATTCTTCAGTAAGCTACCTGGCAGTTTCCCCCTTGTTGTCCCCAAGCCATCTTTGAACATGAGTATGTGTTTGAGAAATCGAAGACATGTGCACACTAAAGTGCTTATCTTCCATTCAGGTCATTGAACACCTAGGTGGCATATGTAGGGGATGGTGACTATTAAAGTTGACCTGTATCTTGCGTGCTTGCAGAGTCCCACAATCGTCTGTCCCTTCTCTTTGCAGTGTACGTCATCTAAGACAAATGACTCCACTGAACAGAACCTCTCAGGTAACTCTCCCTTCCTGTTTCCCATTCTTGCTAATTGGCTGGTTCTTTCTCCTCACCCTTCAACATAGCTGGCCCACGTGGGCTGAAGATGAACACCAGTGCTCTGTGGGATGAGGTAGTAGATTGTATAGTTTTAGGGTCATACCCCATCTTGGAGATAACTATACAGTCTACTGTCTTTCCCACGGTGGTACACTTCCCCTCCGACGTGCTCTGTTCAACTTCTCGTTCTGATTACGCTGTGCTGCCTTCTGGCATGTGTGGTGGGTCTGTGTGTCCCATCCCCTTGGGTGATTACCCTGGTATGCTGCTTCATGAGAACACGTGATGACAGTGGTTTCCCAAATGCCAGTCCTCAGTGAAAATGAACAAAATAACAGAGGTTTAATGAGTTCTTTAGAAAGCTAAATTTATTCAGCTTTTAAAGGACTATTTTTTAAAGCGATTATGTCCTTTCTGGTTCTTTGGCATCAAAATATTTTTCTGAAATGATATTGATGGGGTTTTGTTTCTTACTTGGCTAAGCTAAAAGTGGGTAACCCAAGTTATCTCTTTGTACTTTTTACTTTCTTTATAAATTTTATAGGTCTGTGGAATCTAAAAGCATAGAACATTATCTTGAGCAGCCTGCTATTGAGGAAAGTAGCTCTGTGGGCTAAATGGTCTTACTACCATATGCTTTCTATTTCTTTAAATATCAGTAGCTATTTTGTGAGTCTCATAGGTCCATGTGGATTATGTACCACCCCCCCATTTCCTCAGAAATTCTGCTTCCTTATATATTGTGTCTCCTTTGGCACTTGAGTTGGGAAATGATTGTACCCAAACCTACACAATCTTTTTTAAAGCAGTGAAACAGGGTGGGTGTCCTGGTGCCCTTAATCTGGCAAAAGGTGTTCGAAAGGGTCTGTCATCCCATAATACGACTTCTTGCCTACTGCCTTTGCTAGAAGATTCTGCTTGTGCCGGGGTGAGGTAGTAAGTTGTATTGTTGTGGGGTAGGGATTTGAGGCCCCAATTAGAAGATAACTATACAACTTACTACTTTCCCTGGTATGTGGCACATGCACACCTAGTATTGGCAAAGTTGCTTCCATCAGACAGAATTAGAGATGTTTCTTGGATGATTATAGATGTTTCCAGGATTGGAAGAAAAGGGTGGGGGGAGGGGACTGGTGATATTTATAGAGTGGAGCAAATATAAAGTGATTTGAACTTTACCGTTTCTTTCTGGGGCACAGAAAGGATTTAATTTTTAGGATCTACGAATGAATCTCCAATTCTAGGGACTAAGATAGCACTGTGCCTTAGCCCTTATTCTGGGTATACCAGACCAGCCACGAGCTGTTCCTAGGAGCAGTTGGTGGTCAGGGGGAATCCTGCATTACTGGCCGGGTGGGGTGTTTGTCAAGCCACACGTGCTGATAGAGTGGCTCTCCGGGTCCTTGGCTCATTGCCCCGTAACACACCTATTGTCATTCTTTCCGAGAAAGATGGGACTCCTATGCCTGACAGCTACCCAACAACCCCATCTTCAACTGATGCAGCTACATCTGAGTCCAAGGACACCCTTGTCACTCTACAGCCCTCACAGCAACAATCAACACTCCCACCCCCACCAGCCTTGGGAGAGATTCCTCATGAGTTACAGTCCCCGGCTGGAGAAGGGGGGAACTCTGCACAGCTGTTGATGCCTGTAGAGTCAGAGGAATTGGGTTCTACACGGCCAAGTGGAGAAGCAGAAACAA
This sequence comes from Sturnira hondurensis, assembly GCF_014824575.4. NCBI lineage: Eukaryota > Metazoa > Chordata > Mammalia > Chiroptera > Phyllostomidae > Sturnira > Sturnira hondurensis. The sequence goes on along the minus strand of NW_028094412.1, from coordinate 132,401 downwards.
CTCAGATGGAGTTATCTCCAGCTCCCACTATAAGTGAGTAGTTTCAAGGTTTGGCAGGGTGGAGGGAGGTAGGACAGGAGGGGAAAATGGACGTTCTTGTAGTTTCTCTTTCCTCTCTTTAGTAAAATAGTAGAAGCTCAAGTCCTCAAATAGTACAATCTCAGCTTACACGTTAGCTTTCTTAGCTAAAGTTGAGGTTTCATCTCTGTGTCCTCAAGTGATTATGCATCTGAGTATCTAAATGATACTAGTGATTGTGCCAACAATTTATTGCGGTAATCACTCTGTTCCTGGACTGTGACACTGGGCTTATTTGACTTCTTTAAAAGCAACCCTCCAAAGTAGATAGTGTTATCTCTCCACGAGTAAACTGAAACTTAGAAGTGAAATAACTAGCGAAGGTCAATAAGCGATTGAGCTGAGATTAAAATTCAGATCTGTGTGACTAAAGCTCACACCCCATCAGCAGTTCTAGGGATGGCAAGCACATGACCCATACATACAGCTCTCCCATGCTGGCGGATATCATTTATCTCGCAGCACTATTTCCCATTGGTCTGAAATGGGGCCTCAGAATGCTCAGCAGTATTCTTAATTGAAACCTTAAGATACAGGGATTCTTTTCCTTCAAGGAACCTTGTTTGTTGAGATGAATAGAACCAACATGCATGTACAATTGATGCCTGCAGGAAATATACAAGTGACAGGATCCCTTACCTAGTGTGCCTAGGAAGATGTGTCACAGGCATGCGTGGAACACCGTGAATGTTCAGCAGATGATAGAAAGGACTTGAGCTGAGAGCCTTTTAAAGTAGGCGAAATTGAGGGAGAACATCAGGCTAGTGTGGTGTTAAGGTAGAGAAGTGAGAGGTCTAATCTGGCTGCTTCTTAATTCCAGGCAGAGATCTAACCTCTCCATGTGACTTCCTCCTAGCCTCTCTTTCCCCAGAGAGAGCTGAAGATTCTGATGCACTGACAGCTGTCAGCAGTCAACTGGAAGGCTCTCCCATGGACACCAGCAGCCTGGCTTCCTGTACCCTGGAGGAGGCTGTGGGTGACACCTCAGCAGCTGGCAGTTCTGAGCAGCCCACAGCAGGCAGCTCTACTCCTGGGGATGCCCCACCAGTTGTGACAGAAGTGCAAGGCAGGGGTGATAGGTCAGGGGAACCTGCCCAGGCTCCTGAGAACTGGTAAGCATTGTGTGAGCAAGAGGAGGGCAAGATGTGTTGGTGGGTATTGCAAGCCACGTTCATACTTGTTAACTAATGCACATGCTTTGTATACCGGGGAAGATCAGCCTGGTTTCTGTGAGAAGGGTGTGGTAGGAGGGCTTCATGAATGGGAAAACGTGATACAGAGAACAACGTGAAAATGATTCCTTTTATTTAGCTCTACTCCTGCATCCTCTGAGAGTTCTTCCACCAGAGAGTCCGCCGTGGCCATTTCTGGAGCAGACTCCCAGGGAATCCTAGAAGAGCCACTGCCTTCAACAAGCAGTGAAGAGGAAGATCCCCTTGCAGGTGAGCTACATGTGTGCTCAGTCCATCCTGAGTTTCTTTAGGGTTCTCATAGCCCTTGGCATGGAAATGCCCACCAATCAAATGGTTCTATCTATTCAGATGGAGGGTAGGCATATATGTGGGAGGAGGACCAGCAATAAGGGTATGCTGAAGCTATATAATGGAATGAGCCCAGGCTTTGGAGTCAAACTGGTTTTTGCTCAGGTCCCCTCCGCTACCTCCTGCCATACTACCTAGGGCTGTCACCTAACCTCCCTGATCTTCTTGATACTGAGGGGCTGATAATAGCTACATGTTGGGGTCTTGATGAAGGTTAAGTAACAGTGTACATACAGAACCTGGCATATAACAAGAGCTATTCTGAGCCTGGGGTTGGTGGGTGAGCCATGTCTCTGTGTCTTTTGCCTGCAATAAGGACAAAAAGCTGGTTGCCTCAAATAAGGCCATAGGTTTCTTTACTTCATTTACATCTTAGGTATCAGTAGTGATGTGAGTTCCTTCACCTCTTTCATCTCCCTTCAGGTATAAGTCTCCCTGAAGGTGTAGACCCCTCTTTTCTGGCTGCTCTGCCTGATGACATTCGCCGGGAAGTGCTGCAGAACCAGCTGGGTATACGTCCACCAACCCGGACCGCCCCCTCCACAAATGGCTCAACTCCTGCAGTGGTAGCGAGTCCTGGTGTGACCGAAGTGAGCCCGGAGTTCCTGGCCGCCCTGCCTCCAGCTATCCAGGAGGAAGTATGTGAGCGGGAATCTGGTGGGGCCAGGCTGCCTGGCTTAAGTATTCCCTCCATTGACTTCTTCTGCTCCAAAGGTACTGGCACAGCAGAGGGCTGAGCAACAGCGACGGGAACTGGCACAGAATGCCAGCTCAGACACCCCCATGGACCCTGTGACCTTCATCCAGACTCTACCCTCAGACCTGCGCCGTAGTGTCCTGGAGGACATGGAGGACAGTGTGTTGGCTGTGATGCCACCTGACATTGCAGCCGAGGCTCAAGCCCTGAGGCGAGAGCAGGAAGCTCGGCAGCGGCAGCTCATGCATGAGCGGCTCTTTGGGCACAGCAGCACCTCCGCACTCTCTGCCATTCTACGAAGTCCAGGTATGGAGGGGAGGCAGTGGATGGGCCCCAGAATGTTGAACTTTGGCCACATGAGGCTCTGTTGTTGCTGTTTGTATTACCTGGACCTAGCTCACCACCCCGCTTCCCAATTTCACTTTCCTTCTTCTTTTCTTCCAGCTTTCACCAGCCGCCTGAGTGGCAACCGTGGGGTTCAGTACACTCGCCTTGCAGTACAGAGAGGTGGTACCTTCCAAATGGGAGGTAGCAGCAGCCATAACAGGTACCTTTGTCTTTTATCACCTTGCCATTTGACCTGTCACATCTACAACTAGGCCAGCTCCCTTAATTTATAGATGGAGAGGCTGGATGACTTCTCTAGTGTGTTTCATTGAATGAGTGGAGAAGCCAGATCTTTAGACTTCCCCTTCAGAAAGCCACACTTTTGGTTTAGTGTAGCTATTAGATCATAACCACAAAGTAAGGCAAGCTGGCACTGGCTGTGATTGCAACAAGGAAAGTCACCTGCTTCCCATGCAGATAGTGAAACAATGAACAACTTGCCTTTGAGATTGTAGTGTCTAGGCTGCAGGTACAGGGAGGAGTGCATTATTAACCAGGTTGAAGTAGAGTAGTCAGATGTAAAAGAACCGATCAGTTCCTGTATAAGGCAGGCAGCTGTACATGGCAGGCAACCCCCCCACTTACCTGCTCCAATAGTCTAAAGAATGCAGAAATAAGCATTATCTCCTAAGACTATAGGGACAGTATGGCTTTACCAATTGATGATACAGACCTGGGCTGGAATCTCTGCTCTCTTCTCAATCATTGTAGGGCAAGTCACTAATCTGTTTCAGCCTCTTGTTCATCTCAAAAATGGGTGATTCTCCCAGCCAAGATGAAGGCAAAGTAGGTACGCTTTGCTTCCTCACACAACCAAAAGAAGGACAACAACCAGAACTGCCAGAAAACCAAAGTGTGTGGAAGTCTGACAACCAAGGAGTTAAAGAAAAAAAAAACATTTATCTAGACTGGTAGGAGGGGTGGAGACGGGCAACCAGGGCAAGAGAGGACTCATGGCAAGATGATGAACCAGGCAGTCCCACATTTACACATGGATAAGCAGAGAGGAACAGCTGGGGAGCGAGACAGACCATGCAACCTGGGATTCAGCACAGGAAACCAAAGCCTCAAAACCTTTGGCTGTGGGGGTTGCAGTGGCAATAGAAACTCCCAACCTCACAGGAGAGTTTGATGCAGAGACCCACGGGGTCCTAGAACATTCGCAAACCCACTCACCCGGGAAACAGCACCAGAAGGGCCCAGTTTGCTTCTGTGTAGCAGAGGAAGTGAAAGCCAGCTGAGAGCCAAGCAAGTGGCATTGTTCCCTTTCGAATACCTCCCCCACATACAGCATTACAATGCAGCAATGTGGGTTGTGCAGCCCCGGTGAATACCTAAGGCTCCACCCCTTACAATGTGACATTTCCAAGGAGACAAAGAAATGGCCCAAATGAAAGAACAGATCAAAACCCCAGGAAGAGAACTGAGTGATGAGGAGATAGCCAACCTATCAGGTGCAGAATTCAAAACCCTGGTAATCAGGACGTTCACAGAAATGATTGAGTATGGACACAAGATAGAAGAAGAAGTGAATGCTATGCAAAGCAAAATAAAGAAAAATATACAGGGAACCAACGATGAAGGGAAGGAAACTAGGACTCAAATTCAACTATTTGGAACAAAAGGAAGAAATAAATAGCCAACTGGAAAAGGATGAAGAAACAAGAATTCAAAAAAAATGAGAGGCTTAGGAACCTACAGGATAACTTTAAATGTTCCAACATCCAAGTCATAGGAGTGCCAGAATGAGAAGAAGAGCAAGAAATAAGAAACTTATTGGAAAAAATAATGAAGGAAAACTTACTCACTTTGGCAAAGGACATAGACTTCCAGGAAGCTTAGAGAGTCCAAAGAAGTTGGACCCAAGGAAGCACCCACCAAGGCACGTTATAGTTATATTACCCAAGATTAAAGATAAGGAGAGGATCTTAAAAGCAGCTAGAGGAAAGGAGAGTTGCCTACAAAGGAGTTCCCGTAAGACTAGCAGCTGATTTCTCAAAAGAAACCTTGCAGGCAAGAAGGGGCTGGAAAGAAATACTCCAAGTCATGAAAGGCAAGGACCTACATCCATAATGACTCTATCCAGCAAAGCTATCGTTTAGAATGGAAGGGCAGGTAAAGTGCTTCCCTTTAAGTGCTTCCCCTTCCCTTCCCTTCAAGTTAAAGGAGTTCATCACCAAGCCCTTATTATATGAAATGGTAAAGGGACTCACCTAAGAAAAAGAAGAAAATCAAAACTGTGAATGGTAAAATGACGACAAACTCACAACTATCAACAACTGAACCACAAAAGCCAACTAAGCCAACAACTAGAACAGGAACAGAATCACAGAAATGGAGATCACATGGAGGGTTATCAGTGGGGAGGGGAAGGGGGAGAGTGGGGGAAAAGTTACAGGAAATAAGCGTAACTGGTAGGCACAAAATAGACAAGGGAAAGTTAAGGATAGTATAGGAAATAGAAGCCAAAGAACTTATATGTACAACCAACCCATGGGCCTGAACTAAGGTGGGATAATGCTGGTGGGAGGAGGGGTGGAGGGGATGAAGGGGGATAAAAAATGGGACAACTCTAATAGAATAATCAATAAAATATACTTTAAAAAATGGGTGATTCTTTAGTCTTTACAAGCAGCCCCTTGAAGAAGCTGTTACAGACGTTATAGAGTGCTTGGTACATAGTAGGCACTCAAGGGCAATTCTTGTTATTTACTGTTAAGAGCCCTTGGACTGGACACCCTCCGTTCTCAAGCCTCCTTGGAGGTATCCAGCTCATCTCCCTCTGGATCCTAGAGCTGTAGCTAAAGTGTTAACCCAGAAACCATGCTCTCTTCCAGGCCTTCTGGCAGTAATGTGGACACTCTCCTCCGCCTCCGAGGACGACTCCTTCTGGACCATGAAGCCCTGTCTTGTCTCCTGGTCCTACTTTTTGTGGATGAACCAAAGCTAAATACTAGCCGTCTACACCGAGTACTGAGAAATCTCTGCTACCATGCCCAGACCCGCCACTGGGTCATACGTAGCTTACTGTCCATCTTGCAGCGCAGCAGTGAGAGTGAGCTATGCATTGAAACACCCAAGCTGTCCTCAAGTGAAGAAAAGGGCAAAAAGTCAAGCAAGAGCTGTGGGTCAAGCAGCCATGAGAACCGGCCCCTGGATCTGCTGCACAAGATGGAATCTAAGAGCTCCAACCAGCTTTCCTGGCTCTCAGTATCCATGGATGCAGCCCTAGGCTGCAGAACTAATATATTCCAGATCCAGCGTTCAGGTGGGCGCAAACATACTGAGAAGCATGCAAGCAGTGGTTCTACTGTCCACATCCACCCCCAGGCTGCTCCTGTTGTCTGCAGGCATGTTCTGGACACACTCATTCAATTGGCCAAGGTGAGGAGCTTGAAGGAACAGCCTAGGTGAAATCTGAACTCTGAGGGAGCCAGCAGGTCTTTCTTAGCTCTCATTGCTAAAGCCTGTATTGTTTCTGGGAAACTGTCCAGTAAATAACTGTGGATTTTTTATTTTCATTGTACGGTTTTTATGCATTATCTCATTCAATCATCAAAACAACCTTCAGCAGTCTGTGTTATTTCCATTTGACAGATAAAGAAGCTGGGATACAGAAAGTTTTAGTGGCTCTGTCGTGCGGCTAGGAAGTGTTGGAGCTGAGTGGACCTAGAGCTGAGTTTAGTCCTGCTTTTTAATAAGCATTGCTGCCATTTGTTAAGGGTCTGCCTGCCTTGTGCCAGGAACTGTGCAAAATATATAATATCCTTTCATTGCCTTTAATTTCAGAAGGGTGGTGTAAGTGTCTCCCCATTTTATAAGTAGAGATCGATACTCAAAAAGTCTGCTAATCCTCTCCCTCAAAGCCCTTGTTTCTTTCTGGGCTGCTTTGCCATCAGTTGGATAAAACCGTATGACAGCTCTCCTATTTACCAAAGCTGTCCAAAGGAGTGGAGAGCCTGGGAAGCAGTTGTTATTCCTTGTCAAGAACACATGCTTTCTATGTAGACCCCGTAGACCAAGCTTGTTCTGTTCCCTGCAGGTGTTTCCCAGCCACTTCACACAGCAGCGGACCAAAGAAACAAACTGTGAGAGCGATCGGGAAAGGGGCAGCAAGCAGGCCTGCAGCCCATGTTCTTCACAGTCCACTAGTAGTGGCATTTGCACAGACTTCTGGGACTTACTGGTGAAACTGGACAACATGAATGTCAGCCGGAAAGGCAAGAACTCTGTGAAGTCAGTGCCAGTGAGCACTGGTAGTGAGGGGGAGTCCTCCCCATACAGCCTGGAGGCCTCTCCACTGGGGCAGCTCATGAACATGTTGTCACACCCAGTCATCCGCCGGAGCTCTCTCTTGACTGAGAAACTCCTCAGACTTCTTTCTCTCATCTCAATTGCCCTCCCAGAAAACAAAGTGTCCGAAACACAGACTAATTCTAACAGCAGTACTTCCTCTACCACTGTAGCCACCTCAACCACAGCTACCATCACTGCCACTTCCAACACGCCCACTCCCCCTGCCGCAACCACCCCTGTCACTTCTGCTCCAGCCCTGGTTGCTGCCACAGCTATTTCCACCATTACCGTAGCTGCTTCAACCACAGTGACGACCCCCACGACTGCTACTACTACTGTTTCAAGTAAGTGTGGATGTAGTCTGGGAGCTGTGGGGGGTGTACATTCTCTGACCCCCACTCCCCCATTCAGGTACTGTTCCCAAATGAGGGTGATTGCCTTGGTTTGTGTTTGTGAGACCCAAATGTGTTCATTCTTGACCTTATCAGACCCGGCTCTTTCTCTCCTCTTCCTGCCTTCTGTCTTCTCCCCTCCCACCACATACACACACACACTCCTGTGAAGACCAGCAGGCATTCACTGAACGTGGCTACGCACCAGAAGGAGGAGAGCTAGAAGGTTCTTATCTTCAAAGAACTCCCAGCCTTTCCAGCCTGGTGGAGGGAGCCAGTTCTCAAGAGGAAAGAGTTCAAGAGCAAGCAGGATACAGTGTGAATTAGGGTAGAATAAAGTAGCCAGGCTGTTCAGGAAGTGAAGAGAATGAGTCTTATGGCAGACTAACAAGAATTACATGAAGAAATAGGTTTTGGAGAAGGGGCTGTCAGAGAGGGCTCTTCTGGGATTCTTTGTCAGTCCTTGGCATCCCAAGTCATTTGGCTTGGGTGGGTGGCTCTTCTTTGTATCTACTTCCCCCTTCTGAGGCCCTGGACAGTGATTCCTTGGTTTTGCCACTTAAGTCTTTGGCATGTTGAGTCTCAGGCTTACAGTGTTCCGTCTGTTTCCTCAAAGCTACTACTAAGGCCAGCAAATCTCCAGCGAAGGTGGGTGATGGGGGCAGCAGCGGCGCAGACTTTAAGATGGTATCTTCAGGCCTCACTGAAAACCAGCTGCAGCTCTCTGTGGAGGTGAGTCCAGCCTCTTCCTGTCTCCCAAGGTTGGGGGAGAAAGGGTAGGCGGGTAGATAAGGTTTTACTTCTCAAGTTGGGATATACTCCTTTTCCCTTTTTTTCCCAGGTGTTAACATCCCACTCTTGTTCTGAAGAAGGCCTAGAGGATGCAGCTAATGTGCTACTACAACTCTCTCGGGGAGACCCTGGAACCAGGGACACAGTTCTCAAGCTGCTACTTAATGGAGCCCGCCATCTGGGTTATACCCTTTGTAAACAGATAGGTAATAATAGAGTAAAGCATCACGTTTTTCTTTCTTCTTTTTTTAAGTATATTTTATTGATTATGCTGTTAGAGATTCCCCATTTTTTCCCCTTTATCCCCCCCTCTGCCCTGCACCCCTCAACCCTCCAGCATCCCCCACCTTAGTTCATGTCCACGGGTTGTACATATAAATTCTTTGACTTCTCTGTTTCCTATACCATTCTTTCACCTCTCCCCATCTATTTTATGCCTACCGATAATGCTTCTTATTCCCTCTACCTTCCCTTCCCATTATTCCCTCCGCCACTGAAAACCCTCCATGTGATCTCCATTTCTGTGATTCTGTTCCTGTTCTAGTTGTTGGCTTAGTTTTTGTTTCTGTTATTTTAGGTTCAGTTGTTGATAGTTTTGAGTTTGTAGGGAGTTTGTTGTCATTTTACTGTTCATATTTTTTAAATCTTTTTCTTAGATAAGTCTCTTTAACATTTCATAGAATAAGGGCTTGGTGATGAACTCCTTTAACTTGACCTTATCTGGGAAGCACTTTACCTGCCCTTCCATTCTAAATGAAAGCTTTGCTGGGTAGAGCAATCTTGGATGGAGGTCCTTGCCTTTCATGACTTGGAATATTTCTTTCCAGCCCCTTCTTGCCTGCAAGGTTTCTTTTGAGAAATCAGCTACTAGTCTTACGGGAGTTCCTTTATAGGTAACTCTCCTTTCCTCTAGCTGCTTTTAAGATTCTCTCTTTATCTTTAACCTTGGGTAACTTAATGAAGATGTGCCTTGGCGTGTTCCTCCTTGGGTCCAACTTCTTTGGAACTCTCTGGGCTTCCTGGGCTTCCTGGGCTTCCTGGGCTTCCTGGACTCTATGTCCTTTGCCAGATTGGGGGAATTTTCTTTCATTATTTGTTCAAATAAGTTTTCCATTTCTTGCTCTTGTTCTCCTTCTGGTATCCCTGTGATTCGGATGTTACAGCACTTAAAGTTATCCCATAGGTTCCTAAACCTCTCCTCATTCTTTTTGAATTCTTGTTTCTTCATTCTTTTCCCATTGGATGAGTATTTCTTCCTTTTGTTCCAAGTCATTGACTTGAGTCCCCATTTCCTTCCCTTCACTGTTGATTCCCTGTATATTTTGCTTTGTTTCACTTTGGGTAGCCTTCATTTGTTCCTTCATTTTGCAACTAACTCAAACAGTTCTGTGAACATCTTGATTACCAGTGTTTTGAACTCTGCATCACGTAGTTTGGCTATTTCCTCATCACATAGCTCTCTTTCTGGAGTTTTGATCTGTTCTTTCATTTGGGCCATATTTCTTTGTCTCTGTACCTGTTACATTGTAAGGAGGCAGAGCCTTAGGTATTCACCAGGATGGGACAACCCTCTTCACTGTGTTGTGGTGCTGTCTGTGGGGGTGGGATCTGAGAAAGAACAATGTTACTCGCTTGCTCTGCTCTAGTCGCACTTTCCAATGAACTCTCTTGTGTGAGACTGGGAGTTTCTCCCACCGTGGCAACCCCCACAGTAGTTTATAGCTAGCTTTGAGTCTGCGGTTTCCCATTCAGCAAGCCCTGCTTTGCCCACACAGTCCGCCACCTTGCTGCATGTCCTCTGCCCTCAGATCTCCAGCTCCACCCCTCCTACCAGTCTGGGTGAATGTGTCTTTAACTCCTTGGTTGTTACAATTCCCTGGAGTTGAATTTTCTGGCACTTCGGGTGGTTCATTGTTTTTAGATTGGTTGTTGTCCTTCTTTTGGTTGTGTGAGGATGCAAAGCGTTTCTACCTACGCTTCCATCTTGGCCGGAACCCTATAAGTATCATGTTTTTCTGAAACCTTGCACTTATGTATCACCTCTTTCTGGAAGCCTTCCCTGAACCTCCAAGCTGAATCAAACTCCTATGCTTCTATGGCACAGCCCCAACCTTTCTTCTCTCATAGCACTGAAAACACTGGGTTGCCATCTAAAAGAGGAAGACTGGGTTCTCTCTACATCCAAGGTGCCTGGCATATGGCAGGTAGTCAGGTAGTCCATGCTTAGTAAAGGCAGGTGAGCATGCGTAGGACTGGCAGTGCCCTCTTGTTTCTCCATTCTGGGCACTTGTAAGAGCCCTATGACAAGCCTGCTGGGGCAGCTTTGCCAGCTCAGAGGTTCGCCTACACTGTGTTCAGGCTCAGGAATTGACAATCACAATAATGCCATCTGCCTTTGTGTAGTTCTGAGTGTACAAAAATTCTAAGAACACTTGTAAATCATCTAGTTTCAGTTGTCTTCCTTCCGGTTTTACCAAGAAAAAAAAACACTAAAATCCAAGTGATAAAGTAATTGAGTCAAGGAATAGAGCGAGATCTTTCTGTTTAGTCTCTTTGCTTTCTCCCATCCCCATCCCCATCCCAGTCATGGGTCTCCCTAGATATCAGCTACATGCTTAAGTTATCTACTTGTCATAAATGTCCTTGGAGCTAAGGTGATAAGAGAGTTGATTGAACTGTAGGACCTAAGGCATTCTTTGCTGCATGAGAATTGTAAGGTTCTTCTGGAAGAGGCCTCTGGCCTTTCTTGACTGCTACCATTTATTCCAACACCCGTGGGCCAGGCAACATCCTAGGCACTCTACCATAGTTATCACCTAATTCTCAGCAGCCTTGTGAGGTTAGGCAGTATTAGTCCTATTAAAGTAGGTAAGCAATCTGCTAAAGATCACCACAAAAAACTCAGAATTTCGAAAGGTATGCAGGCCCAAAAACAGATGATTTTTCTTTCCACACTGACCTGCGTTCTGTGCAATTTCAACAGATTCTTGAGGCCAGGGAAATGGGTAGTTCCTGGGTGGTTGACTGATCCACAGCACACATAGCGAGGTGAAATTTCTGCTTAGTCTAGGTTCTCTGTAGCTGAGCAAAAAGAATGAATGGTCTGGGGAGGTTTCTTGGAAAGGTTTGCCTTTCAGCTGCTTCACTGGCAGGCTCTGAACACTTGTTGGTTCCTCCACCGACTAGGTACCCTTCTGGCCGAGCTGCGGGAATACAACCTGGAACAGCAGCGACGAGCCCAGTGTGAGACCCTCTCTCCTGATGGCCTTCCTGAGGAGCAGCCACAGACCACCAAGCTGAAAGGCAAGATGCAGAGCAGGTGGGTAGATGCTGCCCATTTGGCTGTCGTACTGGAATCTTAAACATTCTGAAAGGTGGCTCTTGCTGGTTTCCCCTCTCTCTGGGCAGATTTTCTTATCTGTCCTATTCACGTTTGACCCTATTTTTGTTTGTTTGTTTGTTTGTTTGTTTGTTTGTTTTTGCCTACTTGCGAGATTTCCTTGTGAGATTTCTTACTCCTCTGGTTGATACCAGAAAGCCCTGCTTGCTGAGTGTTTACGCTTTGATGCTGTCAATATACGCAAGCCACCTCTACACTATCCAGGTTTGACATGGCTGAGAATGTGGTAATTGTGGCATCTCAGAAGCGACCTCTGGGTGGCCGGGAGCTCCAGCTGCCTTCTATGTCCATGTTGACATCCAAGACATCTACCCAGAAGTTCTTCTTGAGAGTACTGCAGGTCATCATCCAGCTCCGGGACGACACGCGTCGAGCTAACAAGAAAGCCAAGCAGACAGGCAGGCTAGGTATGAAATTGGAGTGTCCAGTTGAGGGGCAGGGTTGGTGGTGGAGAACCCAGAGTCCCTGAAGGGCAAGACTTAATATCATGTCTCCTTCCTGTTTGAACTTTCCAAAAGGAAGTAATGAATCTTTCTTAAAATCTTGATGGCTGCATTCTGTATCTCACTCAAGCTGCCTGCATAGGAAATGCATAGTGCAAGTAGGAATTAAGGGGGAGTGGAAATCTGGCAAGGAAATTGAGGACGGATCTTTTGCTGAACCAAATTTTAACTCACTGAGTGTGCCTCCTTTCTGTTTCCTTGATCACTTCTGACTAAAACATTACAGCCATGTTGCCTGAGCCATGGCTTGCCAAATCCTGCCTCTTTCCTCCTGTCCCACAGAAGCCTGTCACCTGCTACCATCCATCTGCCTAGCACCATGTCCCCTGCCCTTGTCTGTAATGGTAGCTCTTAGTGTGTGAGATGAGCACTCTGAAGCTGCCTGAGCTAAAGCTCAAAGACCTCAGCAAGATGCCCCGTGGCAGCCCAGGACATGGGAGAGTATTGGGCATTCCCTCTTTTTACGTTTCATATCTTGCCTTCTTTCTTCCTCCCAGGTTCCTCCGGTTTAGGCTCAGCTAGCAGCATCCAGGCAGCTGTTCGGCAGCTGGAGGCTGAGGCTGATGCCATTATACAAATGGTACGTGAGGGTCAAAGGGCGCGGAGACAGCAACAAGCAGCAACGGTTAGCATGATGCCTGTGGCCCCTCATTCATTTGTCTCTCCCCACCACATCATCAGTGGGGTTTCACTGCCCTTACTTTGTATGCTTTTGCATTAAGTTTGCTATATGAATGCTCTGGGCAACAGGGTTACTTTCTGTTGGTGTTTTTTTTAAATTGTCTGTTGATTGGTTTGTTGGTTTGGTTTGGTTTGATTTGATCTGATTTCAAAGCTTGGCCATCATACCCCACTCCCAGCTATCCCGTCAACAGTGGCGCTTTTGCAAACTACATAATGCTAAGTGTCTGGGTTCTGAGGGGATGTGGGATGAAGATTTTTCAGTCTCATGGAATAATTCAGGTACATCAGAGACATCTTAGGAATTCTACTCTTGAAAGTCCCCCAAGCTTGGTACACATCCCACGCAGCCTCGTCTGGTTATGGCTGTTCCCTCCGCCCTGGCCTCTGCCTCTGTTCTCCATACTCCTTTGGCACTTAGGCACTCAGGGGCTTTTAGAAGGAAGGCTTCTGGTTCCTAGGTAGCCATCTCATTGTTGGGATCCCAACACAGAGTGACTTAGGGAAAGGCCTGGCATCCTGTATTTATGCTGTGGCACTCCCAATGTTTTCCTGTCCTTGCAACATGCAAGTCACCTTCCCGAGATCCAGGATTTAAAAGTATCCTGACATCTGCCTTTTCTTTCTGTAATTCCTATTGTGCAGTATCATTTCATTGAGCAAGCTGGGAACAGCCTCGAACTTGAGAGCTTTGACTCCAGCAGGGTAGAAAGGGAGAATAGAGAGCTGTTGTTCTGGAGTATTTTTTCTTCCCCAGCCTCTTTCCCACACCTGATAGGACAGATGTTGGGGGTTTTTTTGTTGTTATTTTTTTTTAATAATCCCATCCATCAAAGGTTGCACTGATTCCCCTGTTATTTTACCTTTTGCGAACAAAGAGCAAACCTCTGTTTTGCCCATCTCAGCTTTATATTTGTATACACTTGTAAACTGTCGCCAGAAGAAATCTTGAAGTCTGTATCCAAGAGGCTGGTGTGTGACTAGACATAGGTGTGGAGTGGAGGCATCCAGGGAGGGGGCTTGCCCGCTTAGACAGCAAACTTGGTGGGAAGGCCATTCTTTTGCCCTGGAGAGCTAGAACAACTACCGGAGTTTCCGGACCAGATATGGGAAGCTTCTTTCTAAGCTTATGATGTGTGAGAAGTGGCAGGGCCGGCTCCTAGCCTGTCCCCGAGGAATGCAGAGCTGCACCCTTTACATGACCTTGTCTCCCTTTTATCCAGTCGGAGGCAAGCCAGTCAGAAGCATCTGTCCGGAGGGAGGAATCACCCATGGATGTGGACCAGCCGTCTCCCAGTACCCACGATACTCAGTCCATTGGTCAGTACTGCTTCTCCTTTCCAGCCCAGCAAAAGAAACAATTGGCCTTCTGCTGGAGGCATTCCAAACAATTGGAACGTCTGCTGGAGCCCCTGTTCTCGGCATAACATAATCTCAGCGTTAATAGGCATTTACCGACCAAGATCACTGATCATCAACCACCTCACCCTTGTTGCAAATTCACAGCACGCATTGTGATTCCTGTAGTAAAGAAACTGATGTGATATGCTTGGAGGCAGCGTGTATTTGAGTCTTGGCTCCCTCGTTTACTAGCCTTGAGATCTGAGGCAAACTTCTCTGCTTAAGTTTTCTCCTTTAAAATAGGGGTGTTCAGCAGTGGATGGTGTGGCTCAGTGGATTGGGTGCCAGCCTGCAAACCGAAAGGTGACTGACTGGTTCAATTCCCATTCAGGGCACGTGCTTGGGTTGCAGGCCAGGTCCCCAGTTGGGGGTGTGCAAGAGGCAGCTGATTGATGTATGTCTTGCACATTGATGTTCCCCTCTCTCTCTCTCTTTCTCCCTCTCTTCCCCTGTCTCTAAAAATAAATAAAATAAAGGGGGTATTCATAATTAGGATTGAATGAATTAATGTGTGTGTATAGTGCTTAGAGCAGTACCTGGCACACAGTGGGTGCTGTTATTAACAGCATTTCTCCAAGTTAATTGTACATAGAATACTTTTTGGTACCCCCCTTTTTAAAAAAATTGTACTTCTTTTGTTTTGTTTTAGAGAGGGGGGAGGGAGGGAGAGAGAGAAAGAGAAAACATCAGTCTGTTGCCTCTCGCATGCCCTCAACTGGGGACCTGGCCTGTAATGCAGGCATGTGCCCTGACCGGGAATTGAAGCAGCAACATTTCAGTTTGCAGGATGATGCCCAACCCACTAAGCCACACCAGTCTGGGCACTTTTTGGTACCCCTTTAACATATTCCTTTGGGATAGTGTTGTCATAGGATGTCCATTTTTGAGCTACCGGTATATTAGATCATTTAATAATCCACAGGTACTCTGGGAAATAACGAAGCAGGAAGTAGACCAGCACTGTCTGGTAGAACTTTCCTGCAGTGGCCACTGTTTCAGGTGCACTAGCCACAGTTCAAGTGCTCAATAGCCTGCATTTGAAAAGTGGCTAGTGCAACTAACAAACCAATTTTTTTATTGCATTAATCTTACTTAGTTTAAATTTAGGCCCTGGCTGGTGTAGCTCAGTGGATCAAGCGTGGGCCTGCGAACTACACGATCGTGGTTCGATTCCCAGTCAGGGCACATGCCTGGGTTGCAGGCCATTTCCCAGCAGGGGACTCTCAAGAGGCAACCACACATTGATATTTCTCTCCTTCTCTCCTTCCCTTCCCCTCTAAGGATAAATAAATAAAATATTTTTAAAAAATTAAAATAAAATAAATTTAAATGTCATTCAGTATAAGACTAGAGTTTGCTTTCAGGTGTCACTTGGTATTACTCAGGGGCCAGTGGGCCAGTCTACTTATCTGTCTAATGGCGTGTGCGTTTGGTCTGGGGAAATCTAAATGAAGAGGAAACTTTGAAGACTTTCTGACTCTCCTCTGTGTGCCCTATAGGCTTGGATGGAAACTCCCAGGGAGAGAAGGAGAAGGAGGAGAGGCCGCCTGAGTTGCCGCTGCTCAGCGAGCAGCTGAGCTTAGATGAGCTGTGGGACATGCTGGGAGAGTGTCTAAAGGAACTGGAGGAATCCCATGACCAGCATGCGGTGCTAGGTGCGTTGTGGCCAGAGAGCCCAGGTCCTGACCCAGCAATCTGCGCTGGGGCCACCTCTGCCTGCCTACCTTTCTTCCTTCCAGGTCACCCCTCTTTCTCAGTGTCTTTGTAATAAGGATTCAAAGGAGAGGTCTTGGGTTTGTTTTTGTTTTTCCTCTGACTCCAGTGTCAGGAAAAAAAATACTTGCCTTCTCTTTTTATGGCTGGTATCTTTTACTTTTTAGACCAGGGGAATCTTTATACAACTGGTTGACTCTCCCGTTTTTCTTTGGCTTTAATGAAGCTCTGACCTCCCTTTCGGCTTCATTTTTCTATGCTACCATTATATTTCTCCTACAAGTTTTCATTATCTTTTCTTCCCTATTGTACTTTCGTAATTTGATTATGAGGAAGAGGTTTATATGTTGAAGTTTGTGAACTGTCACCTCTTTATCCTTGCTACCCCCAGTGCTACAGCCTGCCGTCGAGGCCTTCTTTCTGGTCCACGCCACAGAGCGGGAGAGCAAGCCTCCTGTCCGAGACACCCGTGAGAGCCAGCTGGCGCACATCAAGGACGAGCCGCCTCCACTCTCCCCGGCCCCCTTAACCCCAGCCACTCCTTCCTCCCTCGACCCATTCTTCTCCCGGGAGCCCTCATCTATGCACATCTCCTCAAGCCTGCCCCCTGACACACAGAAGTTCCTTCGCTTTGCAGGTACAGGGAACTCTTAGGCCCCCAGATGTAGAGGGCTTCGTTTTTTACAAGATTGTTTCATACATTTTATCCTTACCTGGTACGCACACGGGCACATGGGTGGGGGTGGGGGGTCGGAAAGCAAGGCCAGTGAGGTAGGGACTGGCTGGAAGCCCTTGCGTGCCACACTTAACCTTTTTTTCCTAAAATGAAGAAAGAGTTGCTGGCTGGATGACTATCATCTAGTCTTTTGGAACCCACGATGGCTGATTCCTGCTCTCCTTTCTCATCCCAGAGACTCATCGCACTGTGTTAAACCAGATTCTACGGCAGTCTACCACCCACCTCGCTGACGGGCCCTTTGCTGTTCTGGTAGACTACATTCGTGTCCTCGACTTTGATGTCAAGCGCAAGTATGTGCCCTGGCTGTTGGTCAGGGTGGGGACTCTCCAAGTGGTATCTCCCCTTCCAGAAGGGAGCCAAAGTTCCTCCTGGGGCAGTGTTCCCAGAGAAAGAAGTTTCCTGTGGTGGCAGCCCTTGGAAAGGTGCTGGTGGGAGGGAGAGAGTAATCTGTGCCAGTGATGGTCACCGTACCTAAATACTTGCTGGCTTTCTCCACCCCAGTCTCCATTCTTCATCAGAGAGATGTGAGCCTTTGTTCAACCACGTGATTTCTAAAGTCCCATTCCATCCTTTGGGGTAGTACAGGAGTTGCGGGTAGCCATAACAGTAGCAGGGTTCAAGGGACCTCCACAGCATTCCTGGCTTCCCTACTCTCCTTCCTGTGCACCAGTACACACTTCCCTGCTTGCTACAGAAATTCCTGTGGGCCCTTATTTGGTGGAGATGGGGAAAATTGGCAGTTGGCAGTGAATGACGTATCTCTCCCAACTACTGGGCATGTTGCCAGGGGTACAAGCGGGGAGCAGGGATCAGAGTGGTTGGGGGATGGGGAAAGCGTCATTGTGAGTCTTCATTCTAATCAGGCAAAGAGGAGTTTGCTCTGCCACTCCCCAATCCTGTTTTCCTTCCTTCCTTCCTGCCTCCCTGCCTTCCTTCCCTCCTCCCCTACCTCCCAAGATACTTCCGCCAAGAGCTGGAGCGTTTGGATGAAGGGCTCCGGAAAGAAGACATGGCTGTGCATGTCCGCCGTGACCATGTGTTTGAAGACTCTTACCGTGAGCTGCATCGGAAATCCCCTGAAGAAATGAAGAATCGCTTGTAAGGGCCCAGAGCAGAAAACAGACAAGATGGGAGGGTGGGGACCCTCCTTCTCTGTCATAGCGAAGGCTTACTCAGGCACCAGATGTACAAGGGGACTTAGGGAGGTGCTGCTCTCCCCAGTAGGAATTCCCAATTGGAATCTAGCTTATATCATTCCCACTGGGCCGCCTCCCATCCTCTTAGCCTGGGCTCATAAGAGTGGTCTTCTGCTGGCTAGCTAGCCTTTGGCTGAGGCTGCCCAACAATTACCAGACAGAAGAGTCTTTGGCCTTTACAAAGACAGACCTTCTGGCTTCTCGGAGAGAGCTCATTGCTCTCTGATGTATTTGAAGCCACCTAGAGGAGATTGGCACTTCGTAATGCCAGAGGTCATGGAAGTGACAAGATGTTAGACCCATTGGAGCAGTTTAGATGCTTCCAAACTGAGGAACTTGATTACTCCCCTCCCTCGTGGCATGGGCTTGCTCTCCGTGTAAGCACACAGGAAGTCAGAGAGGCCTCTGAGACAGGCTGGGCCCTGCTCCTCCACTACCAAACCCTTCCAGACGTCGGACTTTGTGCCTAGCGCTCTCCGACACCACTTGACCCCGGCTCTCCCTAAGTGAGACCTCATTTAGGCCTCTGTACTGTTCCTGCTGGTCTTCTATTAGTGATGCCCATTTTGTCCCGGAGCCCTACTTTAGGCTCCTCTGACACTGTGTTCACCTTTGTCCTGCGACCTTGCATTCTCTGTCCACCACTTCAGCCAGTTGCTGGCTTGGGTCATGCTGTGTAAATGAGTGGATTTGCCCTGGGCTTTCTGCACATCTCTGTTTCTGCTTTCTTGTGCAGGTATATAGTGTTTGAAGGAGAAGAAGGACAGGATGCTGGAGGGCTCCTGCGGGAGTGGTATATGATCATCTCTCGGGAGATGTTTAACCCTATGTATGCCTTGTTCCGTACCTCACCTGGTGACCGGGTCACCTACACCATCAATCCATCTTCCCACTGCAACCCCAACCACCTCAGCTACTTCAAGTTTGTCGGACGCATCGTGGCCAAAGCTGTATATGACAACCGCCTCCTGGAGTGCTACTTTACTCGGTCCTTCTACAAACACATCTTGGGCAAGTCTGTCAGGTGAGGATGTGGCACAGTCCTGGGAATCAGGTCCTTTCTGTGTGTTCCACCCCTCTGCTGCTTCTCCTCCATCCCAACCTATGACCTTGTCTAATTGTGTTTTTCTAGATATACAGATATGGAAAGCGAAGACTACCACTTCTACCAGGGCCTGGTTTATCTGCTGGAAAATGACGTCTCCACTCTAGGCTATGACCTCACCTTCAGCACTGAGGTGGGTCAGGAAATCTTGACTGCTGCACATTCCGGCTAGCCTAGGAGACCCATTCTGGGATCACCCTTGAATTGGCATTGGATAACCTCGTGGTTTTAAGGAAGTATCTTGACTTCTTAAAGTCCCATGCCCCACTTCCCATGTGGCAGAGAGCAATGGGTATTTGTATGAGACATCACAAACAGAAAAACCAGAATTTGTGAAATAATCCAGGCTGTTTCCTAGTTTCCCCCTTTGTAAAAAGCAGTGCTTCGATGCATGATTCAGTACATACATTCTTCATTCCCCAAAGAAGTTCACTGTAGAAAAATGATATACATGAAAACAAAATATTTTTAAGGTAACTCTTCCACCAAATTGTTTTCTGTGAAGATTGTGTTGTGTTATGTGTGTTACCTGTGCCCCTTTTTTCCCCTTTTCCCCTTGTTCTTTTCCTATTAAGGAGTTATGAGCTCAAGAGAAAAGTCACTGTTTTGGGTGTTTTTTTTTTTTATGACCTTGCTTTATCTCTCTGCCCAGGACATGGCAAAGAATTTGGGGTATGCTCCCAGGTGTCTGTGTAAATCCCATCCTAGACCAAGCCTGATACATATGATTAATGTTTTGGGACATTCTAGGTCCAAGAGTTTGGAGTGTGTGAAGTTCGTGACCTCAAACCCAATGGGGCCAACATCTTGGTAACAGAGGAGAATAAGAAGGAGTATGTACACCTGGTGTGCCAGATGAGAATGACAGGTAGGGGAAATGTCTCTTAGACCCCCATGTTGCTCAGTGTGGGAAGAGATTGGGTCCCACTTCATTTCACCAACATAGTTTTTTCTCTTCCCCATGCCAGCCACAAAATGGTTTGCACAAAAGGAATCCAAAAGCTTAACAAAAAATGTTTCTCTTCATCTACCATCATGGGGGGGGGGGGTGCCCAGAGATAGAGCGGCAGGTGGGGTGGGCAGATCGGTCACCGTCCTAGTAGCAACAAGTGCCAGATGGGGGGTATCTGTGACCTGTAACAGTTGTGTGAATTCAGATGTCACATGACATGTTTGTTCTCTCCAGGAGCCATCCGCAAACAGCTGGCGGCTTTCTTAGAAGGCTTCTATGAGATCATTCCAAAGCGCCTCATTTCCATCTTCACTGAGCAGGAGTTAGAGCTGCTCATATCAGGACTGCCTACAATTGACATTGACGATTTGAAATCCAACACTGAGTACCACAAGTACCAGTCCAACTCTATTCAGGTGAGCTGCTGCTGGCATTCCCCCCACCCCTTCATCCCTAAGCAGTGCTAGTTTGTGTGATACCAAATCTACCAGTACTCCTAGGGGAAGGGCGTTATATATGACCACTTACCTATATGTAATTCTTCATTCTTCTGGATCACTTTCAGGTGATGTTCTTGCTCATCCTATGAATGAACTGAAGCCCATCTCACAAAAGAGACTTGTCTAGAGTCCAAGGCCCAGTTCCCCTCTTCCGTTAGGAGCTCTCTATCTAATGCTGGCTTCTCGTGTCCCTTCTTACAGATCCAGTGGTTCTGGAGAGCATTGCGTTCTTTTGACCAAGCTGACCGTGCCAAGTTCCTCCAGTTTGTCACAGGTACTTCCAAGGTGCCCCTGCAAGGTTTTGCTGCCCTTGAAGGCATGAATGGCATTCAGAAGTTTCAGATCCATCGAGATGACAGGTCCACAGATCGCCTGCCTTCAGCTCACACATGGTAAGAAGAAGGATTTGTTCTCTTTGGCATTCAGATTGAGCTTGCGCATGTACCACTTTTAGGCCCCTGCCCCGGGTCGGGAACTCAAATCTGGCCCTGACTACCGTGGCCCTGGGGGTAGCTCAAATTTGCTAGTTTGTTTGTTTGTTTGTTTGTTTGTTTGTTTGGAGAGGCTGATGTCTGAGATGTGAAGCTGGTCCAGACTCACAGTGAGGCTGGAGAGACATTGGTGATGAACACCACCGCGTGAGAGACGGTGTATTCAAGGGCTGTATCTCAGTGTGGCTGGAGCAAGGAGTTAGAGTCGAGGGGAACAAAGACATCAGCAGGAGTCAGATCACCAGCAACCCTGAATGGCTCCTTAGAGTTTGCATTCTAGCCCATAGACAAGGCCATGGTGTTTAGGAAGTGACAGGGTCAGCCCT
Source organism: Sturnira hondurensis (assembly GCF_014824575.4). Lineage (NCBI taxonomy): Eukaryota > Metazoa > Chordata > Mammalia > Chiroptera > Phyllostomidae > Sturnira > Sturnira hondurensis. Next base: position 111,211 of record NW_028094412.1, on the reverse strand, counting down.
GGATGGTGTAGCTCAGTGGATTGAGTGTCAGCCTGCAAACCAAAGGGTCGCTGGTTTAATTCCCAGTCAGGGCACATGCCTGGGTTGTGGGCCAGGTCCCCAGTAGGGGCCACGTGAAAGGCAACCACACTTTGATATTTCTCTCCCTCTCTTCCTCCCTCCTTTCCCCTCTAAAAATAAATAAATAAATGACTTTTTTTTAAAAAGGTGACAGGGTCAGACAGGTTTTAGATGCCTGAAGGCCAGTAACGGGGCCGGGTTAGAGGAGGGCAAAAACCAGGCTAGGACAGGATTGGGAGTCCACAGGAAGCCAGGAGTAGGTTCCCTCAGGGAGAAGTCAAGTGGGCATGGTGGGAACACAGGGACTTGGTTACATTTGTTCATTATGCACCGGTCTTTCTTCTTTCCCTAGTTTTAATCAGCTGGACCTGCCCGCCTATGAGAGTTTTGAGAAGCTCCGGCACATGCTACTGTTGGCCATCCAGGAGTGCTCCGAGGGCTTTGGGCTGGCCTAATAAGCCCCACCCCCCACCACTGTGGGGTTTTTCTACCATTGTTGGACCTGGGAATGGGGGAAATAAAAACAAATGAACCAGAAAGAAATGTTGATACCAATAAATGAAATCCACCGACTCACCATGTGTGTGTCCCAGCTGCCCTAGTCTTTTCCAGTGCATACCCGCTCCCTTTCTCCTGCTCATTCTTTCTCCCCCCCCCCTTTTTCTCACCTCCTCTCCCTGTTCCATGCCGTCCATGATCCCCAGCCCATGTGTTAAAAGGCAGTAGCCTTTGCAGGGACTTGTTTGTCCCAACTGTTTGAACAGTGTGCTCCTCAGAGTCTGTGTTCAGAAGGATTTGCTGCATTGAGACTTGAAACCTTTGGATAGGGGAAAAAATTATATATATATATATTTTTTTGTTCTGTTTGCATTTCTTAATTTGTGCTTGGAATGTGTTGATGTGCACAGCTAATGATTCAATGCGAGACAAAATTGGCGTCTGTGTTGTGGAGGTTTCAAATAAAGAGCACTCTTCATAACTCACTTTTCACAATGGAGTTTTTTTCAAACTAAAAGAAAATAAACAACTCTTGAGCAGCCCATGCTAGACATGTGGAGAAAAGGTCCAAATGGACTCCCCAGAAAACTGCTCAACCACCATCTGGTGCAGCCTCTTTCAAAGCTGGTTTTCCTGTAGTCAGAAGGGAGAAGCAGCCACCAGGAACCGGGGGGGGGGGGGGGTCGGTTCTTTACGATGGGATCTGCACTCGGCGGGGCTCTGGTGTGAACTGAATCACAGCCAAGGACAAAGCATCTTATTTGAGGGGAACAAACCAGCAGGTTATAAGAAATGTTCTGAATTGGACTCACTGAATCCAATCCACTGTTTTTACAACAGCCTCCACTCAGTTTAAAACTTTTATTTTATTTGTTAATGTTTTAGTTTATTTCTGACAAATTTCAAATAATTCGACAAGCTCTCCAGAAGAACAACTTACCATCCTTTTGTTCTTGTTTTGTTGTCTGTCTGCCAGTCTGTTCACAGATCACCTAATAGTCTCTTGTGATTTTTATTCCACCCAGCCCTTAAAGCCAATCTAAGGACTTTAGTTCCTTAGAAAAAAATAAATAAAAGTTTAGTTAGAAAAATAACCCCAAGTGGTGCTTGCTTTGTGTGATTTTTCTCATTCTCTGGGGCTCTGCTGCTTAAAAAAGTTTTCCCTTTGACCATGTCCCGGAGTGTGGACGTAGGGAAGCAGTGGTGTGTCCTTAACCTGATCCCTTGGTCCTGGTGCAAATGGCTGCTGCGCATTTTCTCCTTTTTAAAAAAATTCAAGCTTGTCTGTGTCTGGCTCTGCTGATAACTGCAGAGACAAATGAGTCAGCCTTGTCCCTGCCACTGAACTGCCAGTCAAGGGGAGGAGACTGGTCCGTTCTGTGACCGATGGAGGAAGGGGGTCTCTGGGTGTCCAGGGCAGAAGTACCTGTTCCAGACTAGAAGACTTTCCATTGTCAGTGGCACTTGGATTGAATTGTGAAGCTGTGTGGGAGTTAAGATTAAGGAGAGGAAAGTAATCTAAAAGCAACAGGAGTCCGGTTATGGGAGATGGCAGGGCTTGAGCCGAAGGGTTGTGGCTAGAGATGAGACTGGGAGTCCAGCAAGGCTTTAAAGTGGAGAAATAAGCAGAAATACAGCAGAATTGATCGATAACTGGTTTTCTGAAAAGTGAAAGTAGAATAAAGCTCCCACCTTTAATAAAAGGGGTGCAAGGGTTGGAAGCTGAGTGTGGAAGGGGGGCATGCAGGTGGGATAACCCTGAAGAAAATAAAAGTGAATCTAACTCGGTGGCATACTACAAAAACCTACCATGACCAAGGGTGATTTCTCTCCCTTTGTGAGACAGGTACGGTGTAATATGAATCAACTCGATGTGAAATGAGGAAAATCCTGTCAAACAGACGCGAGGCACTTGCTATCACTCCGTAACTGTTCCTAGTAACTTAAAGGTAAAGACACTACCTTGATAAGGTGGCCTCAGACCATCAGCCAACATCACAGTGGAAGCATAGGGTGTCCAGTTACCACCATTAGCACTGTTCTGCCTAGTTCTGACGATGAGGTAAAGCAGGAAACAAGTATAACTTGAACCTTAAGAGAATCAAGTTACTAGAACTTAAAGCAGTCTACCAAGAGGCTTGGTTATAAGGAGCAAAGTATGTAAGCATTTATTGTCCAACAATAAATAAATTGTAATAAATTCCTACCATGGAATCCTATAACGGCAGTAAAAATGTATCCATTGCACATATCAACATGCACAATCTCAATGGTAAGCAACAGTGTAGGACCTGTTTAAAAGCTGAAAACAATACCACATACCTATGTACCAAAAGCATGGAAAGCCACATCCATATGTACGAAGACTGAAAGCCCACACATGCGTATAACAGTAATGTGCGCTATTCAGCATGAGCCATGGCACCCGCGTAGGGAAGCAACTGGGAAGAGGTCATTGCACAGAGCGCTGCAACCACATCGGTGTTTTATTAAGCTGGGTGGTGCTGGGTACATATATGGCTGTTCCTTACAATGCTACATACTGTGATACTTCCTAACTTTTATACATCTGAAATAGTTCATAATAAATGTGATAAGCAATTTGTGCAATTTTACAATGCATTTGAGGTGGGTAGCAGGGAGTCAGTACCAGACCTACTTCTCCATGAAAGCTAATAGCTGCTTGCTTGTTAACATTAAACATGTCTTTTTGTTCCCTAATAATTTCTCCCAATGATTGTGCATTGATTACCACAGGTTATCTCCTTATTAAATTAGTCCCCTTGTCTCATAATCACAGTGACCATAGAATTTATCATCCAAAGTATAAATGGTGCCAAAAATTATGCTGGGCCACAGATGCAAACAAACCAGATAAGCTGTGATGTATGGCTCTCTATTTACAATTGCAGCTGTCTTGGTGGGGGAAACAATCATTACCCATTGTAAACAAAGAATTTTATTGAGCACTTACCATGTACTGAAAACACCGAGAAGTGTCTGCTTTCCAGAAATTCACTGAAGGGAAAGGAGGTAGATGTTAGGAAGTACGAGGGCCACGGATACTCAAAGAGACTTAATAGGTAGTTGTAGCAGGATTAAACATTTTCTCACTAACCTGTCAGAAGACAGGAAATAGATTCCCTTCACAACAGTACAAAATACCTAAGAATAACCTTAAAAAGCAGTGTTTGGGACCCATGTGAAGAAAACTACACAACTCTCCGGAGAATGGTAAGAAGAGGCAAATAAATGAAGAGACTTACTGTGTGTTTGCATAAAAATTCAAGTGTAATTGGCCTTGAGACTTCAGGGAACAAATTGACATGCTATATAAGCAAGGTGAAAGCTGAAATTAGGTGTGCTTGGTCTACTGTAAAAAGAAAGCAAGAGCCAGCTGGAGAAGGAATAGCTTTGTCAATGTTAAGGCCACCTAAAGTATTGGAAGGAGGGAAAATACAGTTTGCTCTGCACTTCACACTAAATAAATTCCAAATAGAAGGTTCGAGCGTGGAAAATGTAAACTTGGTTTTTAAGCACGAAATGAAAATATGGGCAAATATGGGCTGGTGTAGCTCAATGGATTGAGCACCGGACTGCAAACCAAAGGATCTTGGGTTCGATTCCCAGTCAGGGCACATGCCTGGGTTGCAGGCCAGGTCCCCAGCTGGGGGCGTGCAAGAGGCAACTGCACATTGATGTTTCTCTCCCTTTCTTTGTTCTTCCCTTCCCCTCTCTCTAAAAATTAAAAAAAATTAATATGGGCAAATAATATCTGGGATATAAGAAATCTAAGGCTGCCCTGGCTGGTGTAAGTGGATTGAGCCCGGGCCTGTGAACCAAAGGATTGTGGTTTAATTCCCAGTCAGGGCACATGCCTGGGTTGCAGGCCAGTTCCCAGAAGAAGACCCACGAGGGGCAACCATACATCGATATTTCTCTCCCTCTTTCTTCCCTTCCCCTCTAAAGATAAATAAATTTTTTAAAAATTTAAAAAGAAATCTATGGCTAAAAACTATGCATGACAGCATAATGGAACAGACTGATATATTTGACTACTAAAATCTTGGCAACATCATCAACAGAATTAAAAAGCAATAACAATCTAGGAAAACATATTATCTCTAACAGGAAATGGTTAATCCTTAATTATATATATATAACTTATGAATCACTAAGAGATGAACTCCCCAGTTAAAAAAGCATGCAAGCACATAAAAAGGTAGTTCACGAAAGAAGAAATATAAATGAACAAAAAGCATACAAAATTCTTAAACTCTGTGATAATTTTGTAATAATCAAAGATCCATTGCATTAAATCACAATGAAAACCACTTACCAAATTGAAATATATCTGTGTAGGTATTAACACAGGAGAGAATGCGAAGAAACAGCCATGGTCATACACTGCTGAGAAACTGATACCAGCTGTGAAGTGTAATTTTGTAGTATCTACCAACAAAGAGAAAAGCACCCCTGACTTCCAGGGGCTGGCTGGCCTGGCATTCACAGGCCTTGGTGTTCTCCTGCTAGACATAAATATTTCACAGAACGTCAACATCACACAAGGTCGCTCTGTGACAGTGACAGGTTAAGACAACTAAAATGACTACATAATAATGTCTGAACACAGACAAAAACCATAAATATTGTCCAGATCACAAAAATTAACCTAACACCCCCCTATTCTAATTAATGGGAGTGGCTGCTACTTTTTTTTTTTTACCAACTACAGCTTAAGCCAACACACATAGGAAGATTCCAAATGGTATCTATCCTGTACTTTTGTTAACGCTTTCTAATATTCACAAATTCAGATGGAGTCTGGTAGCCCAAACCGTGTGGCTTACAGCCACAACATTGTGTGTGTGTGTGTGTGTGTGTGTGTGTGCAAGTGTGTGCTAACGTGAATGGCTTGAGGTGGACACGTCTTCTCCAAGTCCCACAGCCCCCACCACTCCTTTCTATTGCTTCTATTGCTTCTATCCTCCTGCTTCGTTCATTCAGTTCAGAAACATTTATTGAGCACCTACTGTGTGCCAGACATAAATTCCTTCCATCGTGATATTCTAATGGGGAAGGCAGACAATAAACATATAAAAGAGTAAATGACCTATTTTCTTCTCTGAAGAAAAATAAAGTAAAAGGATAGAGAGTTAATGGGGGAGCCTATTTTTGCTGGGGTGGTCAAGAAAGTCACCTCTGAGGAGGTAACAGTTGAGCTTGGAAGACATGCTTGGAAGAAGGGGGGGTATAAGCCACTGGGGGCAGGGGGCGGGAGTTTCAAGGAACAGTGTTCTAAGCAGCAGGGAACAGCCAGTGTCAAGGCTCCCACACACGTGGCATGTAGACGGAAGACCAGCGGAGCTCTAGAGAGGCGAGTAATGAGAACTATCGTACGAGTCGAGGTCAGAGATATAAACAGGGGCCAGATACCCGAGCTTCTATTCTGAGTGAGGTGGAAACTACCACAAGCTGCTGCCCAGAGATGTGATCCGATACCTCTGTAGCTGCAAACAAAGAGCAGGTAGGAGGGGCCAGTGGGTAGGCCCCAGGGCCTGAGGAGGCGGCTGCTGCCTTCTTCCAGCTAGGACATAAATAACCTGCTCAGCTTGCCAACTAAAAGGCCGTGGGTTCCATCACCGGTCATGGCACATGCCTGGGTTATGGGCCAGGTCCCCAGATGGGGGCATGTGAGAGGCTACCGATTTTCCTCCCTTTCTCCCTCCCTTTCCCTCTCTCTACCCCGCAGAAGCATTATTAAGAGGAGAAGGAACTGAGGACCTGAGGTGAACCAGAATCTCAACCTGATGCCTGAGTTGTCTGGGTGATGATAATGATGGATGGTTTCGTTGTCTATTTTTTCACCATAGGCATGTATTTCGCCAATTAAAAATAAATAGCCTAGTTTCAGCGGGCACACCCTGCCCTCCACCCCTCCTAGACGCAGTCTTTAGGAACTACGGGCACCGTGCCCTGCCCTGCCCTCCACGCCCGTCCAACTGCAGTGCAGCCTCACCTAACTTGTCCTGGTTTGCCCGGGGCCTCCCCAGTTTTGGTAGGGAAAGTCCCACGACCCAGAAGAACCATCCGCCTCTGTGAGCCGACTTGCTCCTGTGGGGCTAGGAAAATATGGGTGCGGGGCTTCCCCAGCGTGTAGGGCCTCCAGCCAATGGCAGATGGCGACGTGGCGCCCAAAAGAGCTTTGCCCAGCAACCCCAGCTCCCAGAAGCAGTGCCGCAGCCCAGAGCAGCTCCGCCTGAGGCCCCATCCGGGGCCTCGAGGGTGGGGGTGTGACCCCGCCTCCTCCTGGAAATCAGCGTGCATGACTCCTTGTTTATGTAATTTGGGGGATAGGTCATTATTACTGTGTGGGGAAGGAGGTGTATGCAACTAACTGCATGTGATTGTGTGACTGGGTGGGACTATGTACTGATTTTGTGTAACCCAATGGCCTTGTGGAGGCTGTTGCTGTGTGTCTGTGGTTTCAAGAGTGTGTGGGTCTGTGTGACTGTGTGACCATGCATGGCCCGGATCTGGGATCTTGAGTTATGGTGATTGTGTGAATGTCAGTCACTGAGTATGTCTGTGTGTCTGGGACAAAGTGAGAGCGTGTGTATGAGAAAGAGAGAGACTGTGAGAGCACAGGCCCGCGTGGGACTGCTCATGTCTGGAATCGGCTTTCCTGAAGCCAAAAAAATGTCTGTGTGTCCCTGCATCTCTCTAGCCTCAAGTGGGAATCTTGCATAGTATGAGGCCACAGGTTCTAGGGTCAAGCAGACTGGCCCAGGTGCAAATCCTGGCTCCTCCACTTACTGGACAGGTAACCTTGGACAAAGTACTGAACCTCTCTGTTTCTCAGTGTTCTCATCTGTGAATCCTAATATTAATCTGTTCTACCTGGTGGAGCGTAAAATGAAGCCATGCTTATCTGGTGCTCAGCATAGTGCCTGGCCCACAGGAAACACTGGGTAGACATCAGCTCATACTAGCGTGTGGCTGGATCTGAGTGTGCGCCTGTGATTCTGTCTGCACTTCAGACATCGTGTGTGGCTCTCATGGATTTCATCAGTTCAAGAAATATTCACTTGGCCTGGCTGGTGTAGCTCAGTGGATTGAGCACGGGCCTGCGAACCAGAGGATCGAGGTTCGATTCCCAGTCAGGGCACATTCCTGGGTTGCAGGCCAGTTCCCGGCAGGGGACACACGATACATTGTGTGTCCTCGGCAGAGGCAACCATACATTGATATTTCTCTCCCTCTCTCCTTCCTTTCCCCTCTAAAGATAAATAAACAAAATATTTTTTAAAAAAAAGAAATATTCACTTGGCAACTACTAGACACCAGGCACTGCAGTAGATACTGCATATACAGTTCTGGGGGGAAAAAAAAAAACAGAACAGCCACAGCCTCTGCTTTCAATCAACTGCCACCTTTAGATTCCGCCTGTGCCAACCACCTTTAACACTACAGATACACCTGCTGATGGGCACAATGACATGGGCACAAAAGTGTCACAGGAAAGGATTGGGGATGATTGAAATCAATGGGTGACTGCTTATACCTGTTATAGTCCATTCTCATTATGCCCTTTAGGCCTCTTGCTGTCCGTAATCCCTCACTCTTCCTCCATTGTTTGACTTTATACTCTGTTCCATTCATCTATCTTGATGCCAATACCATGCTGTTTTGATTGCTGTAGCTTTATAATAAAGCCTTGAAATCAGATACTGCTGGGCCCTTCAACTGTGTTCTTTCACTACAACACTGGGCCATTCTAGGTCCTTTGAATGTCAATTTTACCCCCACCCCAAAAGCCTCCTGGTGTTTTGATGGGGATTTCATTGCATGTATTATATTAATTTGAGAACTGACATTGCAACAATAGTGAGTGTTGTAACTCATGAACATGGTATATCTCTCCATTTATGTAGATCTTCAGTTTCAACAATATTTAGTGCTTTTTCAGTACAAAGGACTTGGAAGTCTGTTTCGTACTGGTCTCATTCTGTCAATAACCAATGTTGTGGCTGGACCAGACTTGGGTTTCTTTCTCTTTTTTTTAAGATTTTATTTATTCATTTTTAGACAGGGAGGAAGGGAGGTAGAAAGAGATGGAGAGACACATCAATGTGTGGTTGCCTTTCATGTGTCCCCTACTGGGGACCTGGCCCACAACCCAGGCATGTGCCCTGACTGGGAATTAAGCCGGTGACCCTTTGGTTCACAGGCCAGCACTCAATCCACTGAGCCACAGCAGCCAGGGCCCACTCTTATTTTTTAATATACACATTTTTCCCACAAGAATCCACAGCTTTATTAATGATTGAAATAAATTTATTTTTAAATGTATTTTATTGATTATGCTATTATAGTCATCTCATTTTCCTTTATTTCCCTCTACCCCGCACACCCCCTCTCACCTGCATTCCTGCTCCTCTTAGTTCATGTCCATGGGTCCTACATATAAGTTCTTTGGCTTCTCCATTTCCTACACTATTCTTACCCTCCCCCTGTCTATTTTGTACCTACCATCTGTGCTTCTTATTCCCTGTACCTTTTCCTTCATTCTCCCCCTCCCACTTATAACCCTCCATGTGACCTCCATTTCTGTGGTTTTGAAACAGTACAAATTTCAAACCAAGCTTCAGTTACTTTTTAGAAACACCAAAACAAGTTTCCCATTTTTAGGTGGTTACGATGTTAATTCCATGACAGTATTTACGATACTATTACCCTTGTTCTTCAGGGCTGGGACTGCCTTTGCTCTTGACACATTTGCTTGTGAAATGACCAGTTCTGTGTTCTTAACTTCCATACCAATTTCATCAGCCTCTTCCTCTTTACTCTCCTCTTGTACAGTTGGAATCTGACTGTTATCTTGAATGTTTGAGACAGCTTCACCTTAAACTTTAAATTTCTCAAAAGTTGCTAGCTGTGCTTGCTGAGATAAATCCTCAATCTTGTCTTCTTCAAAAATTCTGCAGGTATCTGAAGGTGGGTTCTTACAGACATTTGGTTTTGTGATGACAAAAAAAACGTTCTTAGATTTCCTCATAGCAATCCTAGTAACCACTGTAACCTGTCAAAGACCCAGTTTGGACATAGCCTTCTGTGCATTTTCACTTCCCCTCTGTTTTGGTTTACTGACTTGTTCTTCATTGATTTCAGCTCCTTCTCCCAGCTGGGCTTGTGTGGTTGCCTGAGTGGAATCTGTTCCTTGAGTTCTGGTACTGATTTATCACTGTCAAATACCAGACCTTGTCTCAGCCTGGGGCGGCGGCGACTGCTCTAAAGCAGGAATGATTTCTGTGGCTTCACGGCACATTTTGTGCAGGGAATGCAAAACCAAGATGGCGGCAGAAAGAGAGCCAGCGAAAACCCAATATAAGCATTTAATGCCATAAATTTTTTAAAGATTTTATTTATTTATCTTTAGAGGGAAAGGGAAGGAGAGAGGGAGAGAAATACTAATGTATGGTTGCCTCTCATGTGTCCCCTGCGGGGAACTGGCCTGCAACCCAGGCATGTGCCCTGACTGGGAATCGAACCACGATCGTCTGGTTCGCAGGCCCGTACTCAATCCACTGAGCTACACCAGCCAGGGCCATTGATTTATTTTTGAACACTGTTTTTTTCTGCATTCTATAAATTGCAATACATTATGTTTTCATTTTAATTCCATTCAAAATAATTTCTAATTATCCTTATGATTTCTGACCTTTGGTGTGCTGCTTATCAATTTATTGCCTCCCAACTTCAATCAAATTCATCCTTTCTGCCTGTTCTCTGATCATAGAACATGTTTTAAATATTTCCCCTTTGCAAGCTGGCTTTGAAGCCTTCTCAGTAGAGTGTGCTATAGAGATATTGCAAGAGGAGTCCTGGCTGGTGTGGCCCAGTGGATTGAGCACCAGCCTGAGAAACAAAGGGTCATTGGTTTGATTCCCAGTCAGGGCACATGCCTGGGCTACAGGCAGGTCCCCAGTAGGGGGCGTGTGAGAGGGGCAACTGCACATTGATGTTTCTTCCCCTCTCTTTTTCCCTTCCTTCCCCTCTCTCTAAAAATAAGTAAATAAAATCTATTAAAAAAGATATTTCGAGAGGAAAAGAGGTTTTCTTCCTGATTCCTGTATGTTTGCTTGGCAGTCTCATTCTGCATAACTTTTTAGAGTATCAGACTTTTGCAGTGCTGACCAGCAGCTCCCGCCCCCCCGCCCCCCCCCCCCACACACACACACACCGGTGCTCGCCCTCAGGCAGCTTGGTAGCAAGCAGAATGTCTCTGGATACTGCAGCACTAGCAGCTTCCCCAGAGCTTGGCTCCTGCAGTGCACAGAAGCCAGCAACACTCTGTGAACAGCTTTCTCTCCACACACCCCCACCAACAGACAGATTTCTGGCAAGTTCCAGAGGATAGATTTCCAACAGGTTCCACCAGTACAGCATCACAATACTTCTCTGCCATCCAGTGAGCTATGGTCATGCCTCTCCAATAAAATCTGGATCTCAGCTCCCGGGACATTCTATCTTAGCCTAGGGATAGTGACTACATCTTAATACTGTTACTCCCATATTCTTTAGAGTTTGGTTTACCAGCCAATTCCTCATTATTCTAATCCTCTGTTATAGGTAATTCCTTATATTAATTTTCCCTATTCAAATTACGGTGTCATTCCTCTCCTCAGATAGGACACAGGCTGACAGAATTGTTACCAGGAGTGGATCCAGAAAATAGACCTGCAGAGATGGAACTTCGGGATTGGTTTGTTCATACCTCTGGGCTTCAGCACAGTGCTCGGCAATGGGAAGTGCACGGCTGGTCATCTATGGCAAACATTGGCATCGCAATTCATCAGCCTACAGTTGACTGTGATTAAGTGCCAACTGAAGCACGTGCCTTGGAAGCCTTAAAAGGCTGCTGCACTTGACCACTATGGCAGTAATCATGGCTATAAGGACCTGGATGCAAGATGGATTTTTTTTTTTAATGCATTTAAACAGCTCAAATCACAGAGAGTTTTCGTGATGCCTGAAAGAGTCTCTTCTTGCTTGTAGCTGCAGGGCTGATATTGCTGAAAATCAAACCATTGTTTGATTGTATAGCTTGTTGAATTGCAATGACAGTTGAAGTCACAGTCTTGGAAACTTTCTCCTGTGAAAGCTAAGGCACTGACTCATAAAGAATGGGATCCCAAAACTTGTCATGTGGACAACTGTTTGGTCCTACATGACACTGAAAATCTTGGACTACTAAGCCTCTCTTAGTAGGTAGCTAACCCTTTAGCGTCTGAGAGTAGCTTTTTTCTTCTTGGAAACCCTGTGATAAATTCACATGGTCCAGACACCTTGAAAGGGGATTCCCCTTCACCCCAAGCCCCACCATAACCACCCCTATTGCCGATAGACCCGTAACTGAGCTCAGACCTCAGCACGCTCCTGGACAACACGTGTACACGATGACCAGGGGAGAAATAGCTTATGCACCGTAACAGTTATAAGGCTTTACTGCTACATATTGGCAGAAACCCAGGGGACATGTGCAGAAGCAGATTCTAAGGGTGTTAGGGAGGGAATGCAGAATGTAATGCTGGATTGGGAAGAGTTCATTGAATAGGTTCACTTACTAGAGATTCTGGATCTGATACGTCAGCACATGCAGCTGGAGATGGTTCGAAGAGCTTACCGGTTGGCTGGCTGGAACCGGGACTCAATTATGGCCTATGCAGTTAATGAGGTTAACATGCCAGAGGTACCCTGGCATGATATAGAGGAGGGAATCTGAGTCAGGTGTAGGGTGATAGTAACATGGACAGGATTTCTCGTGTATTACCTGCACAGAACCCCCAACTATGTTCCACGAAAAGGATCAGAAGACACTCCCTTCACCAAAACACTGATAGATCCTCTAGTGAAGAGCACCTGAAACCTGGGCAAGCTCTGTGGCTGCTCTCCTTTGTCGGCCAGGTATGACTTAGGGAAAGAAGGACCCTGAAGGCAATCCAAAGATCATCAGGGCTGCCCCTCTGATTACAGGCCCAGAGTGCAGGGGCCCTGGGGCAGAGGGCCATCAAAGGAGGGGCTGCTGGCACGCCTCCCATGGTGGGGTTCGCTCCCTCACTCCAGCATCCTGCTCTACAGCTGCCTCAGGTAGAGGCAGAGCCCTGCAGAGCCAAGGGAGTAGTACCTCTGCCTCGACTTCACCTGACGGGCCCACCACAGGCTCAGGACGGAGAGCCACCCAAGCTCTGGGGCTCAACCTTTGTCCAGCAAAGCTGCAGGCCAGGCCCATCACCCCAGTGTGCCTTGTCCCAGGGTGTCCAGAGGGCGGACCCCCTGCCCCAATGGATCTGATGGGCAGTACACCCGGCAAAGGGGATTATACTCAAGCCTTAAGGCCTCATGGAATCTGCCCTTGGGTTTTAGAATTGCTCAGGACCTGTCACTCATTCCTTCTCTCCTATTTCTTTCTTTTGGAATGGAAATGTCTACCCTGTGCCTTCCCAACATTGCACTTTGAAAGCACATAACTTGTCTGGTTTTCACAGCTCCACAGCTGAAGACCAGTTTGCCTCAGGGTGAATTGTACCTTGAGTCTCACACAAACCCGATTTAGATGAGATTTTGGACTTTAAACTTTACAGTTGACTTGGGGGCTGTTGGGATGAAATGGATATAGTTTGCACTTGAGAAGGACATGAATTGGCAGGGCAGGGGCAGAAGACGATAATGTCAAATTATAAGGCCAAATGTAAAAGTATCAGAAGCTCGTGAGCCCTCATGAGTGGGATTGGGGCTCTCATGAGAGAGACCACACAGAGCTCCTGAACCCCTTCCACAGGTGAGAACACAGATTAGGAAGTGGGCCCTCACCAGACACTACATCTGCCAGCGGTGTGATCTTTGACTTCCAGCCTCCAGAACTGTGAGAAATAAGTGTTGTTTGTAAGCCACCCAGTCTGTGGTGTTTTGTTATAGCAGCCTCAACCGAGTAAGACATCTTGGTAGGCTTCTTTGGATTTGGGAAGCAATGCTTGAATGTGCTCATTTGAATCCATCTACAGACTTCCCACAAGGTTTCCATTTAGTTGAAGCCCTGCAGTTCAGACTGCGGTAGAAGCTGCTCTTGAACTTGGAGCTTATGGTCTAGAAGATCAATGATACACAGAGAAGTGTCTGTGACACATAAGAATGCCGTAGGAAGTTTCTGGCAAGCACCAATGAGAGAATCACAGCCAGCCTCTAGGATTTTACAGCAAGTCTGCACCCTCTTTTGCAGAGAACTATTCTCTTTTGAAAAAATTTCCCTGAGCCCTGGCTGGTGTGGCTCAGTGGATTGAGCACCAGTCTGCGAACTGAAAGGTCGCTGGTTATCCCTGGTTAGGTTCCCGGTCAGGGCACACGACTGGGTTGCAAGCCAGGACCCCAATTGGGGGCGGGTGAGAGACAACCACACATTGATGTTTCCCTCCATTTCTTTCTCCTTCCCTTCCCCTCTCTCTAAAACTGAATTTTAAAAATCTTTACAAATGGTATTGAGGTATAATTGGCATACAATATTATATTAGTAGCAGATTGTAGTGTAGACCCTGACAGTTGGGGGGGGGGTTCTCTTTTATAATGCAAGTGCCTGACTAAAGCTTTGATTTCTGAGGCATGCATTTCAATGAGGAATCCGTCTGAAGGACAGCTGCCTCCAACAGACACAGCGCCGCCACAGGACTGAAGAGCCACCAGCTACAGGGCCAGGTGCAGCCCCCACCCTTCCCCAGCTTCCTCTGGTTTAGAGATCTTGGTTGATTTTAATAAGCGACCGTTTAAGCGACTTGTTTGTTTCCTCTGACTGCATTTTAAATTCCTGCTCTTATGCTCTACGTTCACCAATAAAGAGTGAACCCCTGAAGCCCTAAAGAGGCCCCCACACTTGACCCCAATAGAAGGGGAACTCTAGAAGCACTCTTTCCCTTTCTGTCCCTCCCTCCCGCTCTCCTCTTCCTCCCTCTGTCCCTCCCTCCCTCCCTCCCTCCGTCTCTCTCTCCCCCCCCCCACATCTGTGTGTGGCCCCAGGTGTGCCATGATATTTTCAGGTTTTATAAGTAGCAAACCTGTATCTTTTCCAAGTCCCCTAATGGTTATCGTTGGAGGGCATGTTGCAATCATAATAAGAACCACAAGGACTGCCTAGTGGTAGCCGAGACCAGAACAAAGCACAGGTGTACAACATAATGATCCGATCTGTGTATATGTTTCAAAATGATCACCGCAATAAGTTCAGTTACCATCCATCACAACACATAGTTACCAATTTTTTTCTTGTGATGAAGACTTTTAATGTCTACTCTCTCAGCAACCTTCATATAGACAATACCATACTGTTAACTATAGCCACATGCTGTATATTCATTCCACCCCCATGACTTATTTATTTTATAGCTGGAAGTTTGTGCCTTTTGACCACCATCACCTGTTTTGTCCACTCACCCCTCCTGCCTCTGGCAACCACCAGCACTACGGTTCTTTTGAGAAACAGCTTCCGGCTTTACTGCTGGGCCTTGGCAGA
The DNA here is from genome assembly GCF_014824575.4 of Sturnira hondurensis. Lineage (NCBI taxonomy): Eukaryota > Metazoa > Chordata > Mammalia > Chiroptera > Phyllostomidae > Sturnira > Sturnira hondurensis. The sequence continues at coordinate 96,093 of NW_028094412.1, read as the reverse complement.
GACTGAACACCTAACTGTGAGACATATAGTCATCACACAGCCTGAAATTCCCATCATGAACGGGTATCTCGTCTGACCCACGTGGCCATAAGATTAGGCATGCATAGCAGTAACCGAATGAAACTAGTACAGAAGAGACCAAGTTGGGCAGGTCCAGAAGGTACCATAAGTCACATGGGCAGGTGTCTCAGGCTCTTTTGACACCTGCTCCCGTGGTATTGCCTCCTTGCCTTCCACCCATGTCCACGGTGTTGTGGGGTGTTCCTAACGGCCAGTTAACTGAAGAAGAAAACACAGTCTAGCTGGTCTTATATGAGGGTCTGCATGACATGCTGGTGGAAAGTGGACAGGTGTGCGTCACAGCTGCACTCAGGGGGCAACCCCGAGTGACAGCGGCGGAGGAAAATCCCCTCCATGAGCAAAACACAGAACAGCGTATGTTGTTGTTCACCGTGTCTAGAGTGAGAGATGGACCAAAATATGGACGTACACTGATATACGGTCAAGGACTTGGAAGTAACAGGACAGGAATGTTAGTGACGAGGAAGTGTGAGGAAGACAGAGGCAGATGGGCTTCTGAATGGTGCAGACAGTGAGGATGTTTGTGTCCAGTGTGAATGCCGCCCAAAGGCATACACTGCAGAGGAGTCTCCTAATAACCATGTGGACAAAATGGGGTGCCCTGTGCCCGTCAGTCGGCCGCCTTTACCCAACACCCTAGCGTTCAGGGAAAGAAACAATGAGCCCATGTCTCAGTCAGCTCGGCTGCCATGATAAGTTACCACAGACTGGGTGCTTAAACAACAGGCATTTATCTCTCACAGTTCTAGAGGCTGGGAAGCCCCACAGTCTGGGTGCAGGTAGATTCTGTGCATAGTGAGATTCCTTTTTCTGGCTTGCAGACAGCCTTATTCTTGCTGCGTCCTCACTTGGCAGAAAGTGAGAGGTCTCTCTCATGGCTCGTCTTATAAAGGCACTAATCCCATCATGAGGCTTCACCTTCACGACCTAATGGCGTTCCAAAGACCTCATCCCCAAATATCACTTTTGGGATTAAGGCTTCAACAAATTTGTGCCGAGAGACCTGCTTCACCACACAGCAGCCCGTGAACAAAGAGGCAGGGGTGGAAACCACACCTGGGCTCAGCGACAGGAACTTGCCCTTACAGGGGATGGTAACGGGAATGCTAACACAGAGTGCCTAATGTGCCGTCAGCAGAGACCCACACTGGGTCCTCGGTACGGCACCGTTCTCTGGGGACCCGCCAGCCACCCCGTGGTGGCAGGTTGATTATCCCGGATGTCTTTCATCACGGAGGGGAAGAGATTCACCTTCACAGGAACAGACACATTTTCTGGATACGGTTTTCCTTCCCTGCCCATAATGCTCGTGCCAGCACCACCATCTGTGAACTCTTCTACATAGCATCGCATCTAATCCAGACACTGATTTCACAGCACGGGAAGTGTAGTGATTGGTCCCTGCCTGTGGAACGAACTGGTCTTACCACATGCTCCATCATGTAGGAGCGGCTGGCCTAATTGAAAGGTGAAATGGCTTTGGAGACTCAGTTATGAGGCTAGTTGCGAAACAACACCCTGAAAGGACGGGCTTTTGTTTTACAGGATGTCATACGAGGGAATATACTTTGAATCAGAGACCAATATGTGGTTCTGTCTCTCCCATGTGCAGTATAAATGGGTCCTGAAATCAAGGGGGAGAAGTACGAGAGACTCCTCTCACTATTACACCTAATAACCCACACACGGGATGTTTGCTTCCCATCTAGGTACCTTTGAGCTCTGCTTGTTTGGAAATCTAAGTTCCTGTGATGGTTCACTTTCTGTGTCAACCTGACTCGGCCATGGGGAGCCCAGATACTTGGTTAAATACCATTCCGGGCGTGCCCATGACAGTGTTTCTGGATGACAGACAGTAACCTCTGAACTGGTGCTCTGAGGAAAGGAGATGCCTCCCAAAGCGAGGGACTCATCCAATCCGCTGAAGGCCTGAATAAAAGAAAAAGTGCCCGACTGACTGTGTTTCAGCCGGGGCATCAGTCTTCTCCTTCCTTTGGACTTGGAGTCAGACTTGGGCTAGAACTACACCATCAGCTCTCCTGGGTGTCCAGGGTGCTGACTGCAGATTTGGGGACTTCTCACCATCCATAGCTTCATGAACAAATTCCTTGTAATAAATCTCTTTATATACAAATATATATCCTCCTGGTTCTGTCTGTCTGGAGAACCCTAACACAGATTTTGGTACTGGGGGTGGGGTTAAAGAAACAGAATGTTAAGAATGAGTTTTCTGAACTGCGTCTGAAGTTTCTGGAATTGACTCTTTAGTGTGATTAAATCTGAAAACTTCAATGGCTCTATTTCTAGTAATAAAGAGAGCACTGATAGTCCATGGCATGGACTGTGGAGACACTCAAACTGTCTTTATTGGATACATAGTCAATGAATTATAAGAAGCAAGGAGCTGAGTGACTGCGTGTGTGATACTTTCGAACATTTGGGGAAAACTAAGGGATGTAATGAGATTGGCTAGTTGCTCCTAATGTCTCTGGACAAAGTGGTGTAAGAGAAGATGAGCTGAAGGATCAGAATCCCCAGCTCCACATAAGTGATCTGAAAACTTCACGTGTGCACTGAAGGGAGAGCTTTCTCTCCCAGAGCACGAGAGCTGAGATAGCTGAAAATCAAACCAGAATCTCACTGTGCAACTGGCGGAATTACAAGGCAAAAGAAGCCCCCAGCCTTGCAGTGCCTACTGTTAAAGTCGGGGCATTTGTGGGCAAGGGATAGGGTCCTGAAACTTGGAATGCCTTTGTGTGGGAAGACCCTAATGAAGCTAGGGACACTGTGACCTAAATCCTAAAGAGTCCTCATTGCCAGTGGGTGAGGGCTCAACCAGGGAGCACAACAATGGTTCCATTGAATTGGAAAGTGAGAAATTTTAGACATTTTGGGCTCGTATGCCAGAGAAACTACAGGCCAAAAAAGGAGGGGGGGAGAAGTAGAGGTAATTTACTGGCTAGAGTGATTGCTCTTCATTTCTAAGGGGAAATTGGTTGCTGCAACACAGTGCAGGCAAGGATTATGTCTGCAACCCATAGGAGTATCTGAGGCGCCTCTTAGTACTTCCATGCCCAATAGTAAAAGTTAATGGAGAACTATAGCAACCCAAACCAGGCAGGATGATTGAAGACTCAGACTCTTCAGGAATGAAAGTTTGGGTGACTCCATCAGGTAAAAGAGAACAGCTGAGGTTATGGAGGAAGGCAGGGAAAATACAGAATGGATAGTGGAGGAAGGAAGCCAAAGATAGCAATTACAGTCTTGTGATTAATTACAGAAATGAGTTCTACTGTAGCTTTGCTTCTTTCCTTCTTGCTGGTTATATTTATGTGTTTATTTGCATATGCTAGTGATTTCCTTTTTCTCTCTCCTTCCCATTTCAATTTTATAGCAAACAGTTGGTGGAAATTCATTTTATAATTTCGTCTTTAGATACTAGAATATTAGTGGGACTGTGAATAAATTTTGAGGAATAATTTGTATAAACAGCAATGGATATAATGACTTGGTATTTTGTCTCTCCTCATTTTGGGGAAAGAGGGGGACTTCCTCTCTTGTGACAAGGGTAGCTGTATATCCCGTGAAGCTGTTCTGTGGTACGAGACAAAATGTGTGTGAGAGTGCACATGGAAGCTGAGTAATCAAAGGGATGGACTGTGGCACTTACAGATTTTTGTCTCTTGGCTCAAATTCATTCTTTATGCCTGTTCTGTGAAAATGGCTCTGGTCTACTTAAATATTTTTCCTTTGCCAGCTGGTACTGACGTTTGCCGGTAGAGGGCACTGGAAAGACATTGCAAAAAAGGAAAATGGTTTTGCTCCCCGCTCCTGAGGGGCCCACTCAGCAGGTTCCTGCAGCAGACACAGCTTTCTCCAGCACCAGGGTCCAGAAGCATCGCCGATTCTCCAGTGCCTGGCTCCTGCCGGATGTGGTGACCACCAGAAGCCAGTGGCCAGCACCTTCCCCCTAGAATCTCCCATCAGACAGTTTAGTAGCAGTATGCCTCTGGCTTCTGAAGCACTCACAGCTTCTCCATTTTCCAGTTCTTCCGAGGCAAGGCAGCCAGCAGCACCCAGTGGCTAGCAACTTCTCCCGACACCCTCCCTCACATCTAGTTTTGTAGCAGAGCGCCTCTGGTGACTCACCTTCCCATGAACAGCTTTCTTTGGCACCCTAGACGGTGAATTTCTGGCAAGATCCAGAAAGTGGATTTCCAGCAAGTTCCACCATTCAGTGAGTCACGACCATAGTTTCTCCAACAAAGACTCGGTCTCGGCTGAGTTCCGGAACAGGGGGTGGGGTCGGGGGACGGTTGTGAGCAGAGTAGGGTCTTCCTTGGGTGCTGTATTTCAGCCATGCTCGTGCTTTTTCCTCTAGCTTCTTGAACATAAGGATTACATCTATAAAGCTGTTTTAAAGCCCTTTGTTTATTGTACCCATCATCTGGGTCATTTTCTACGGATTATTTTTCTCCATGTGGGTTGTATTCTCCTGCTTTTTCTCATACATGAAAATATCGTATTAGAAGCCAAACATTGTAAATTTTACCTTGTTCAGTGCCGAATTATTTTGGACTTAAAAAGGAGGGGGGGTTGCTTTGTTCTGGGATACTGTTAATCAATTGGATTCTTTTGAGGCTTGTATCTAAGTTTCTTTAAGGGGGGACCCGAATTACCATTAGTCCAGGGCTAATCTGTCTGATAGTCTGAGATTTTTATTCAATGCCCCATGTGTTGGTAGGTTTTTCCACTCAGCCTGGACACGTGGATTAATTGTTTCTGCCTCTAAGGATTGTTCCTTGTGATTCTTTCCAATGGCCTTCGCCTGGCCTCAGGCAGTTTTTTCACTCAGTGTGCTGGTCAGTACTGGTTGAAGATTTGAAGGGAACACTTTGGTAGATCTCCAGAGCTTTCTCTTTCTGTGTAGCTCCCTCCTCCGTAGCACCCTGCCCTGTCCTGTGAGTGCTAGCTGCTTTCAGAGTTCCCAGATGTCCACCCTCACCCTGGCATAAACAATTGCATTCATCTATGGTTTATCCTTCCTGTGTTTCTTTTTGCCAAAATAAGTAGATACATATCTACATTTTTTAAAAGAGTTTATTTATTTATTTTTAGAGAGAGGGGAAGGGAGGGAGAAAGAGGGAGAAAAACATCAATGCGTGGTTGCCTCTCAAGCGCCCCCTACTGGGGACCTGGCCTGCAACCCAGGCATGTGCCCTGACTGGGAATTGAACTGGTGGCCCTTTGCTTCAGAGTCTGGCGCCCATCCACTGAGCCATGCCAGCCAGGGGCACATCTATATTTGTATTTCTTCTTTATTATCAGAAGATAGCACTTTCTTTTAAAAAACCCAGTAGTCTAAATGGTCAATTCCCCAAATCCTGAAATCTCCTAGAGCCCAACTGACGAAAGCTAGTTTACTGAAAAATCAATGTGCTGAATTCTTGAGGATTTGGAGATGATCTGAATTTCGCTCTAGTACTGGGTGGTAGGTACTAAACACCTACAACCAAATCTAGGTCAATTCACTGTTGCTGTTCTACAGCCAGAGGCAGCAGCATGGATGATAGCAATGCAAAATCTTGAGGGGGGTGGTGGAAATCCATAGGCATGGGTTGACTTGGTCACTTGGTAACTGGGCACCCAGAGAAAGATCCTGGACAGCATAGGGGCCTTCTTTCCATTGAAGCTCGTGTTTGCGATGGAGATGGGGCCAGAAAGTGAAGATGAGGGGTAGCAATGTTCATCTCAAAGTGGAGCTTTTCCAATACACCAAGAGCCATGAGCTGAGGCCACCTAAGAAGAAACTCTAGTAAATTTTCATGACCGTGGATTTGACAATGGATTTTTTAAAATTTTATTTCTTTATCTTTTAGAGGGGAGGGGAAGGGAAGAAGAGAAGGAGAGAAATATCAATGTATGGTTGCCTCTTGTGTGTCCCCTGCCGGAACCGGCCTGCAACCCAGGCGTGTGCCCCGACTGGGAGTCGAACCGCGATCGTGTGGCTCGCAGGCCCATGCTCAATGCACTGAGCTACACCAGCCAGGGCCGACAATGGATTTTTAAAAAATGTTTTTTATCCTCACATGAGGATATCTTTTTCACTGCTTTTAGAAAGAGAGGAAGAAAGAGACGGAAACATTGATGAGAGGGAGAGAAATATAGATGCAAAAGAGTACCATTGTTGGTTGCCTCCTGTATGTGCCTGGACTGAGAGCGCATGCACGGGAGTCTGGGATTGCACATGCCTAGACCAGCAATTGAACCCGCAACCTAGGTATATGCCCTGACCAGGAACGGAACCAGCAACCTTTTGGGTTTTTTTTAAAGTATATTTTATTGATTATTCTATTACAGTTGTCCCAATTGCCCTCCTTTGCTCCCCTCCACCCAGCACCTCCCACTGCCTCAGGCAATCCCCACACCATTGTTCAGGTCCACAAGTAATGCACATAAGTTCTTTGCCTGCTCCATTTCCTATACTGTCCTTTACATCCCCATAGCTATTCTGTAACATCTTATTTGTTAATCCCCTCACCTCTTCACCCTTTCCCTCACACTCCCCTCCCATCTGGCAGCACTCTCTGTATCCGTAATATAATCTCTGTTCTTTTTGTTTGCTTAGTTTGTTTTTGAGATTCATTTGTAAAGATTTATTCATTTATTTTTAGAGAGAGGAGAGGAAGGGAAAAAGAGGAAGAGAAACATCAATGTGGGGTTGCCTCCCACGTGCCCCCCACTGGGGACCTGGCCCGCAACCCAGACTTATGTCCCAACCAGGAATCCAACCAGTGGCCCTTTGGTTCATAGGCCAGCAATCAATCCACTGAGCCACACCAGCAAGGGCTAGATTCAATTGTTGATAGATACGTATTCATTGGTATTTTATTGTTCATAGTTTTGATCTTTTTCTTAAGTAAGTGCCTTTAACATTTCATATAATAATGGTTTGGTGATGATGAACTCCTTTAGTCTTTTCTCATCTGGGAAGCTCTTTGTCTGCCCTTTAATTTTAAATGATCTTTCCCGGGTAGAGCATTCTTGGCTCTAGATCCCTGCTTTTCATGACTTTGAATGTTTCTTGCCAATCTCTTCTAGCCTGAAAAGTTTCTTTTGAGAAATTAGCTGATAAGTCTTATGGGAACTTCCCTGTACATAACTAACTGGTCTTCTCTTGTTGCTTTTAAGATTCTCTCTTCATTGCCTGGTTGGTATAGCTCAGTGGATTGAGTGCTGGACTGTGAATCAAAGGGTCACCAGTTCGATTGCGGGTCAGGGCACATGCTTATATTGCAGGCCAGGTTCCCAGTAGGGGGTGCATGTGAGAGGCAACCACACATTGATGTTTCTCTTCCTCTCTCTAAAAAGAAATATATAAAATTCTTTTTAAAAAGATTCTGTCTTTATCTTAACCTTTGGCATTTTAATTATGATGTGTCTTGGAGTGGGCCTGTTTGCATCTATCTTGTTTGGGACTCTCTGTGCTTCCTGGACTTGCATATCTATTTCTTTCACCAAATTAGGGAAATTTTCTTTTACTATTTTTTTCAGAGAGATTTCCCATTTCTTGCTCTTTCTTTTCTCCTTCTGGCATCCCTATGATGCAAATGTTGGACCTCTTGAAGTGATCCCAAACGTTTTTATTTATTTATTTTTATTCTTTGCATTTTATTCTTTTTTCTTCTTGTTATTCTGTGTGGTTGTTTTTGCTTCCTTGTCTTCCAAATCATTGATTTGATTCTTGGCTTCATCCACTTTACTACTGTTTCTCTGTAAATTGTTCTGCATTTCAATTAGTGTATATCCTGTGTTTGTGAGTGGGTCTTTTTTTATGCTGCTGGGGTCCTCACTAAGTTCCTTGAGCATCCTTATAACCAGTGTTTTGAACTCGGTATCTGATAGATGGCTTATCTCCATTTTGTGTAGCTTTTTTTCTGGAGTTTTGATCTGTTCTTTTATTTGGGTCATGTTTTCTTTGTCTCCTCATTGTGGCGGCGTCCCTGTGTTGATTTCTGTGTATTAGGTAGAGCTGCTCTGACTCCCCGTCTTAGTTGTGTGGCCTATTGTGGAAAAGGCACCTGTAAAGTGTGTGGGGCAGAGCCTTAGGTAATAACCAGGCCAGGGTAGGGCAGCCCAGTTTACCGCTTCTTGGCTCTGTGTTTGAGGAGGGCTCAAAGAGGGGACTATGCTGCTGCCTGGCTTCTGAAGGTTTGCCTGGCCCTCGCCCTGTTTCCAGTCACTTGATTTATTTTTTATTAAATATTTGTATTTATTTATCTTTAGAGGGGAAGGGAAGGAGAGAGGGAGAGAAATATCAATGTACGGTTGCCTCTGCCGAGAACACACAATGTATCGTGTGTCCCCTGCCGGGAACTGGCCTGCAACCCAGGTATGCCCTGACTGGGACTCGAACCACGATCCTCTGGTTCACAGGCCCACGCTCAGTCCACTGAGCTACACCAGCCAGAGCCTTCCAGTCACTTGATTTACACTCCCATATGCAACGGGTGCCCCTTTTGCCTTTGCTTTGGTGCCGAATCCCAGAGGGGATGGATTTGTGTAGGTCCTAAGTCTGTATGGGCCCCTTAAGTGGAGTGTCCTAAAAACCTAGCAGTTTCTTCTGCCACTCCAGCCCACACTGGTTTTTACAACCAGAAGTTATGGGGATTTATCTTCATGGCACAGCAACCCTGGGCTGTGCTGTCTGGCCTGAGGCTTGCTCGCTCCAAGGTATCCCTCCTGATTTTTATCCACCACACACGGATGCGGGACCACCTGTCCCACTGCCGCCACCTCTCCATGCCACACCCCCTCTCTGCCCCTCCTACTCGTCTGGATGCACGTGGCTTCTTTAAATCCTTGGTGGTCAGACTTCCATACAACTCAATTTTCTGATGGTTCTAGTGTTATTTGTTTTGAGGTCTAGTTCTAATTCTGTGATTGTGTAAGGTGAAGCTTGTTTCATTATGCTTCTATCTTGACCAGAAGTCTCCATTTCAGTTTTTACAAATCTATATCAGAGAGAGAATATGAAAACACTAAATTATGTAGTAAGTGAAAAATAATGGTTCGTGTGTGGGGAGGTAGACGGAGAGTGATGGCAGGAAGTTGCCCACGGCACGTATTTCGCCTTTGTGTTTGAAGTATATGCATATGACCCATTTAAGTAATTATTTAAAGCATGCCTACAAAAAAAAGATATCAACCTGAAAATAATTGGAGAGGAAAATTCTGAAATGTACTTTGGCATGTAGAAAGCACAGGGATGAATAGTAACTAATAAAGTAGACCATAGAAAGCTAAATCATATCCTAGCAGTTGGGAGGATGAAAATCGGCATAATATTGCATAGTGTAAGCTCTGCCATTTGTTCTTTGTTTTCTTTTGTAATGCAAGTACCCGACTCAAGATTTGATTGCCTGAGACAGCTAAGTCAAAGAGGTATCCACTTCCAATAGACACATTTTCAGGCACAGGACTAGATTAAAGCCAGGTGCTTCCCTCTGCAGAGGCTTTTATGTTTTAGAGATCTTGGTTGATTTCAGTCAGTGACCATCTGGGCTACCTGCTTGTCTTTGCTTGCGGCATTTTATTGTTTATTTTAAAAATATTTTATGTATTTATTTTCAGAGAGAGAGGAAGGGAAGGAGAAAGAGTGGGAGAGAAACATCATTGTGTGGTTGCCTCTCATGTGTCCCCTACTGGGGACCTGGCCCGCAACCCAGGTATGTGCCCTGACTGGGAATCGAACCAGCGACCCTTTGATTCACAGGCCCGTGCTCAATCCACTGAGCTACACCAGCCAGGGCTGCATTTTGGATTCCTGTTCTTACATTTTAAATTCACTAATAAAGAGTGAGCACTGGCTGGTGTGGCTGAGTGGATTGAGCATCAGTCTGTGAACCAAAAGGTCGCTGGTTTGATTCCCGGTCAGGGCACATGCCTGGGTTGTGGGCCAGGTCCCCAGCTGAGGGTGTGCAAGAGGCAATCAATCCATGTTTCTCTCGTACATCACTGGTGTTTCTTTCCCTCTTTTTCTCCCTCCCTTCCCCGCTCTCTAAAAATAAATGAGTAAAATCTTTTTTACAAAAAGTGCGAGCCAGCAAAACCCGAGGTCCCCACCCTTGACCCTAATAAAAACAGAACCCCAGGCCCAGTCTCCCTCTCCCACTTCGCCTCTCCCTCTGTGGTCCCAGGTAGCACTGTGTAATTTCCAGGTCTAAGTAAGTAATAAACTTGTATCTTTTGAAAGTTTCTTGATGATTTATTGCTGAAGGGTGTCTTGAAATCACACTAGAAAGCACGAGGGCCAGTCCAGCCACAGCATAGGCTGAGACCTGTATAAAACAAGTTGAAAGCGGAATCCCCAAAAGACTTGAAACTGACAGCACCGAGTGCTTCTGGGAGTAAGACTGCATCCAAAAACAAAGACGGATGGGTTAAAAGTTTATTGATGAAGAACTTAGGCCCATGCATTTTCTTTCCACTTCATGAATCTGAAAGGATATGAAACATATGAACAATTAATAGTGGGCATATACAGGGCGCCACAGCCAATGACAACAGAATAAACTTTTTTGAAATGCATATAGAACACTTACCAAAATTAACCATATCCATAGCTATATAATGATCTCAGTAAATTTCAAAGGATTGAAAATATTCAGAGCATATACTCTGATCATTGTGAAAATACATGATATCATAAAAAACAATATAACTACAAGATCTATAACCCCTGGGAAATTAAGTAGTATTTCCCTAATTAAGGATAAACGACAGAAGAGTCAATGTAGAAATCAAATTAGAAAATATTTCAAATAGAATGAATGGTAATTAGCATAAACTATATCAGAACTAGGGGGCACACACCCTGGCTGGTGTAGGTCGGTGGGTTGAACGCCAGCCTATGAGCCAAAGGGTCGCTGGTTCGATTCCCAGTCAGGGCACATGCCTGGGTTGTGGGCCAGGTCCCCAGTAGGCAGCGTGTGAGAAACAACCACACACTGATGTTTCTCTCTTTCTCCCTCTCTTTCTTTCTCTCTAAAATAAATAAATAAAATATTTTAAAAAAAACAACTTAGGGGGCATAGTTAAAGTAGTCCCGAAAGAAAGTCTTATAATCTTGAGTGCATGTCTTGGCAGAACAAAAGCCTGAAATTCAGTTCATCTTAAGTAACTACAAAGAGAACAAATAAAACCCATGGTAGTAGCTGGTTCCTGCTCTCACAGCTATTGATTGCAGTACACTGAGCTCCATAGAGAGAGCGCTGGAGCGAGTGTGAGCCAGGGGCCACTGGGCAACCCTATGCTGGCTGAGGAAAATTAACTAAACATGGGCAAAGGTGATCCTAAGAGGCCCAGAGGCAAAATGTCAACATGTCATCAGTGTATCTAGTATGTTCCCTTTTGTGTAAGAAATGCGGGAAGACATATTCACATTCACTCATATATGCATAAAGAAATTCTGGATGGATACACACTAAATTAATAAAGATGGTTATAGAAGCAAACCCAAGCTCTTTGGCCTGGAACACACGCCTTTCCGGGATGTGCTTGGAAGCCAGTCTGCCGCTGCTTACTTTGGTATAGGACTTTAGTCAAATTCTTGTTTACTCACCCGCCACACAAGGATAATAGGTAGTATTAAATAGGTGAGCATGAAAAAGATTAACAAAATGTCTGGGACATAGTTCACATTCAATAAACGTTAACCAGTTTATAACTGTTATCTGGCTCTGGCCTACCTTTCCACACATATCCTAACCAGCTTCATATAAGATCACCTGGAGCCCTGGCTGGTGTAGTTCAGTGGATTGAGTGTGAACCTGCGAACCAAACGATCGCGGTTCGATTCCCAGTCAGGGCACATACCTGGGTTGCAGGCCAGTTCCCAGCAGGGGACACACGAGAAGCAACCATACATTGATATCTCTCTCCCTCTCTCCTTCCCTTCCCCTCTAAAGATAAATAAATAAATTAAAATCACCTGGGAGAGTTTTTTTTTAATTTTAGAGAGAGGGGGGAGAGAGGGGAGAGAGCCATTGAGACACAGACCTCGAGTTGTTGCTCCACTTTTTTATGCATTCATTGGTTGACTCTCATATTTGCCCTGATCAGGAGGAACCTGCAACCCTGGCATGTGGGGACGCCACCCTAACCAACTGAGGTACCTGGCCAGGGCTGGGAGACTTTTTTAAAATACTGAAAAAAAGCAATGCTAAGGCCTGGGCCCCACCCCCAGACCATATCACTCAGAATCTCTGCAGGAGGAGGGAAGTGGGGCCCAGGCAGTGATATTTTCAAAAAGCGCCCCAGATGGTTTCCACCATTCCTACCAGATTGTTGGTTCCCTCACTGCACCTGACACATCAGGCTCAGCCTGCCTCCACTCCTTTGCTTACACTGTTCCTCTTCCTCTCCCCACCCCCATCCATCCCACATTCCTGCCTGGTAAACTTCTACTCAGCTGTTCCCCTCCCCCCTTCCCCGCTACCGCACACTCCTCCCTTTGATGATTGCCTGTGCCGCCTGCAGGGTGAAGTCCGCACCCAGCACAGCACAGGGGCTCACCTTTGTGCCTCACTACCTGCTTCTCCCCCACCGCATCTTCTTCCCCGTGCTTCCAGCGCACCAAACTGTCCTTCTGCACGTGCACTTTGCGCATGCTCTTCCTGACCCCCAGCCTCAAGGATGCCTTGCGCCAACTGCTACTCGTCCTTTAAGTTCTTTAAGACCCAGTTCATGCAGCCCTCCTGTGTGTGAAGCCCGCTCTAAACCCCTCCACTAGCCACCCGAAGGTACAGTTAGGTGTTGTCTGCCCTCCGTTCCCTCGCACTTTGGACTTGTCTCTAGCACTCAGCACATTGTGTTTATTGTATGTTTGTCCGGGTTGCCTCGAGTCTGAGCTCGAGGTCAAGGCTTATGATTTTTCCGTCTTTACTTTTGCGCAGCACAGGCCCTGCATGAAGGAAGTACTTAGGGAATGTATGCTGAATTCCATTACCTTGTGGGGGGTTTACTGGTAGTCATTGTGAAAATTGCTACTCTCCCCTTCAAATAAACGCCCAAATAACTGAACATAATAGTTTAAGAGTAGTATGAGCAGCACTGAGGAAAACAGATTGTCACCTCTTATTTTAGCCCATTTCTGTCCATTGAATCTGGGGTTAAGATCTCAATACCTTATTTACATTGCATTGTCAAACCACGGTTTGAGATCTAAAATCTTATTAATGTTAACAAGCTAGCCTTTGAGTACTGCCCCCTCAACCAATTCACTGCCTGACAAATTGCTTTGCTGACTCAGTGGCCCGCATCCAAAATCTTCTGGGGAGCTTTCCAACATCCTGCTGCCCAGGCTGCCCAACAGACCAAATACATTAGAATTTCTGGGAGTGGGTCCCAGAAATTAATGCTTTTTGAAGCTCCCTGGGCAATTCCAAAGAAGCCAAGGTTGAGAATCACTGGTAGATTTAAAGCCATACAGCTCCCTTCACTGGCTCTGCCGTTTTGTTTTGTCTTTCCGTGTCTATCCTTCTTTCCTACCCTTAACTCCACTCTGCTCTCCTCTCCCTCCCACTGGCCTGCTCTCTAGTTGCTCACACTTGTCGTCCTGATACGTACGACTCACAGTGCTGTCCAGAGGCACTAAGCAGTGGACACTGCGCTGAGCTGGGAGTTGGTCAGCCTAGGCTTTTGTCCCTGTGTGGTCTTGGGGCCCAACCCTTTATTCTTTGGACCTTGGTTCCTTCTTGAGTCAAATGGGGATCATGACACTGTTCTGCCACGTAAGAGGCCTATGTGACGACAGCATCGTGTAAGTATGAGATCTCTAGAGCCTCACTACCGACACAGGGGCTGCACGGTGTTCATGCCAGTCACGCAAAACAAGACTATATCATGTTGACAAAAGTACTATGAAATCGATGGACATATTCATATAAAGTTGAAGAACAAAGCATGCATGGACTTGGTAAACTGCAAGTTCAGGACAGTGGTGACAGGGGTGGGGGGAAGGAAAGGGGATGAACCTGGGAAGGGTGCCGAGGGGGAGTCAACTGTATCGTTCCTGCTTTCTTTTTAAAAATGCAGTCTGACAAAAATGTGAAGATTTGATTGAAGCGGGGGTGGTTTTTTAAATGTTATTTATTCATTTCGGGAGAGAGAGAGAGACATCCATTTGTTGTTCCACTTACTTATGCATTCATGGGTCGATTCTTGTGTGTGCCCTGACTGGGATTGAACCCGCAACCTTAGCGTTTCGGGACAATGCTCTAACCAACTGAGCTACCCAGCCAGGGCTAAACTGGGAGTGTTTATAGTATTCTCTACTTTGCTGCACACTTGAAAGGAAGATAATAATTAAAAAAACCTCCCTACAACATAAAGATATAATATTTAAAAATGTAAAGCAAAAAAAATAAAAAGGAGGGATTCTTATCGTCATCTTGCCCTAGCTTAGTTCTACTGTCCACCCTGGTAGAGTGGCAAGAATTGATAAATCGTGGAATTGACAGTTGCTTCAAGTCCATTCTGTAAGATAGAGAGGTATAAATCAATAACTTAATAAAACTTTAAAAACTTGTCTGTTTCATCTACCTGATTTTGGAGACATCACTGAGGATGTTTTTGCATGCCCTGCACCGAGTAATGAAGGCTCATTAAGAGTTAAGCTCAAGGAAGTCAAAGTAACGGGAGAGAGACACAGGAAGAGCCTGAAGGGGGAGAGGGAAGGAAGGGCAGGAGGAGGAGGAAGAGGGGTTCATTCATCTGGAGGAGGAAGTCACAATTTTCCACTGTGATTTCTCCATGGAGGGGTTGAACACACCCACCTCACCACTGCTATGGGCCCCGTAAGGAGGTAACAGAAATTCATTTTCACGGTGCTCTTTTTAAAGACAGCTGCTCAGCCTTTTCAATAATCTCAACTGATCTGCTGCCCTGGCAACTGCTAGCTCAGCACCTACAAGCCAGAGCTCGGCCGTCTAGCACCTTCATTCTGTGTAGACACATGTGCCCGTCGGAGGTGGCCCCTCTGGCTCACAGTGCAGCTGGTTGTTTTTAATAGAAAAAGGAACCCCTTTCCCCGCCTCACACAGCCCTGTCCTGGGATGCCCAGCACAGCTGGATGAACACAGGAAAAGCTGACTTTTAGATCTTCGTTCTGCCCCTCTCAGCGCAAGGTGTCTCATACACTGAAAACTTGCACGACCTTATTTATAAATGGGGAGGTTCTGCTCTAATTCACGATTTGGCCCCTGTTTCCAAGACCCTCAGACTTCTATTATCCTAGCTCCGCTCTCACTCACTGCTTTCAGTGTTACCTACGCTCCAGAACACTGGCCTTCACTCTGGCCCTAGTGGAAGACAGCCCAGTCCTGCCTCAGATCTCACTCGCTCTTCCCTCCGGATGGCTCTCCTCCCCAGGCCTTTGCATATTCAGGTTCTCAATTCAACAATAGAGTCAATTCCTTCTTCAGATTTCCCAGGTCTTCAATAACATCACTACCTGAAAGTTCAATTCACATGTTTATTGTCGGTTGCACCTCCCTTGGAAACTGTAAAAACCCTGCATGAACACCCTATGCAGACACCCACCCCTACAAAACTCAGTGAGCCTGGTTTGCTTAAAGCCTGTAATTCTAAACAAAGGCCGGTCTTTAGGACTGGCCCTTGGCTAGCTGCTGGGAGACAACCTCTGAGCCCTGGGAATATTCTGTGAATAAGAATTGTTTGCATACACGAGGCATTGAGCCATATTGGATCAATGTGAAAACTCATCCTAACATTGTGAACAGAAAAACAACACCCATCCCTACCCTCTGCACAAAGGTACCCAGCCAAACTGTAGTATGGCTTCTAGCAGCCCAAGGCCAAGTCCGTAGGAGGGCCCAGTTCCCACCTGGAAAAGCTCAGGGCGGTCAAAAGAATTTTCCTTTTTTTTTTCTAGCCAACACCTAACATAGGTCCCCAACTCCCTTGCTTAGAACATTAACTAAAATGGGCTTCCAACTGTGACTGTTTCCGCTGTCCTTTTGAGATGTAAATGTATATACTACCACTCCATCACCACTCTCAAGGACCATCCCCTTGAAATGCGATCATCAAGATGCCTGCCCCTGGGTGTCTACCTCCCAGTCTCTTTGGGAGGATAGACTCCTAACTTCAGTAACTGACAGCTAGCAGGCACAGCTGGTCTAACTGCACTTTACACTGAGCCACCCTTTGTAACTTTCCACTTCCCTGGCTCTACTGAAACCCTGCTTGCTCCTCTCCCTCCTTTCTTTAAAACGCCCAGTGACAGCCTGCGCAAATGGGAGTGGTGCTCAACTCTCCCCTACTGTCAGTAATGATTGATGAAATCTGTCTTCACTGCTGTGACTGCTGTCTTTGTTTACCTTTGACACCTTCCACCCTCCCCCTCCCTCAGACAGTCGAGGACAGAGATCATGTCTGTTATGTTCAGTACTGATTGTAACCCTGGCTGCTGTGGCTCAGTGGATTGAGCACCAGCCTGAGAACCAAAGTGTCACTGGTCCAGTTCCCAGTCAGGGCACATGCCTGGGGTGCAGGCCAGGTCCCCCGGCGGGGGCGTGCAAGAGGCAATTGCACGTTGACGTTTCTCCCCCTCTCTCCCTCCTTTCCCCTCTGTCTAAAAACAGATAAATAAATAAATAAATATTTTAAAAAATACTGATTCTAAGTGCCTTCAAGAATGCCTAGCACATTTGCTGAACGAACAAATACGTGTCTGTTAAAATGCACGTAGTAAAAAGAAAAAAAGAGGGTAGTGAAATTTCCCAATTTCACGATTGGGAAATAGGAGGCCTACATTTTAGTCTCATTTGTTGTGGTTAATTACTTACCTGCGTCAAGTTGCTTCATCAGCACAGTCCAACTACTGTCTGTGTGAACTAGGGCAAGATACGGAACCTCTCTGTCTCACTTTCCTCAACTAGCAATTTCTTCCACACAAGGTTATTGGGGAAGATTGAAACAGTGTGAGAGGAACACAATAGTAGTTCAAGAAATGAGGTCCCATGTTGACCTTTGACTGCAGTGGTCCCCAACCTTTTTGGCACCAGGGACTGGTTTCATGTAAGATCATTTTTCCATGGACCAGGGGTGGGGGAAGGTTTCAGGATGATTCAAGCCCATTACATTTATTGTGCACTTTATTTTTATTATTATTACATTGTGATATATATTGAAATAATGATGCAGAATCCGTGGGAGTCCTGAGCTTGTTTTCCTGCAACCAGACAGTCCCATCTGGGGGTGATGGGAGACAGTGACACCTGAAGAGTGTTGCTTATGTCCTGTCTAGTCCCTAATCTCGTTTTGGTTGCTGTCCCTGCAGAAAACCCTACTTCACAAAGATGGGATGTTGGAAATGGAAGCAGGCTTTTCAGTGCTTTTGTGGCAGTCTCAGGATGTTCCACCTTGAGTTTATCTTTTTATTTTTTGCCTGCAACAATCTTTTATTTTATTTTTCCCTTTAAGGCTACTGAAAATCTGCATGTAGACTAGGCAATTAATTCTCATAATAAAAATACCCGCATCCGCATAGCCAAGTTCTCCATCAGATTCCACAGTGAGCATGCAACGCAAAACACATTCTATTCTACAGGTGCATTTTCTTGTGAGTCTGTGGGGTTATAATAAATTCTTCCTGGAAATATTAGCTTCTCATGAACTGCCCCCTTGATGGGTAGGTACTGTGCTACTTCATTGGGCTCTGTGAAGAAGGATGGTGGAACATGTGTTAAATGAGCAATTTTGCTCTCATGATGTATATTCTTGTAACATGTAGGTCTTGTCAGCCTCTGGTGAAGTCTCTCTCATGTCATTCATTCTGATAAGCACTCCATCAATTCTCAAAACAAAAAAAACCCCCACTGCATCAGCAGGAAAAAGCTGGAAAACATTACTTAATTTTCCCATTTAGACTTGAAACTGCATGCTCATGAAGTTCATCCTCAAACAGGAGAACTTCTTCAAGAAACGTAATCTGTTCTCTGGCTTTCAATTTCTCTATATCTATGTGATCTACTGTAGGTACAACCTTTAACTTGAGTGATTCTCCAAGTGATGCTCCCTTGTAATCTGTTGTATAGGTCCAATCGTGTGGTTTAATAACCTCCTTGGAATGTTCACCTTCCATCCCCCCTTCCTGCCCCTCTTTTGCACAGAACACTGAGCATGCCTGGGTAGTTTACACTTCTTAAAGCATCTGTAGCATTAAACTCAATCCCAAAGCCAGAACAGTGCTGGATTCTTAAAACATTGTCTGCAAACATCATTTTGGAGATGGATAGCATAGGAAATTCATCAGCTAACTTCTCCACGTCGGCCAACTTCATAATGTGGGTCTTGGTCGTCGTCAGCTTTCAGGAGAGCCATGGATCACCATGGCCGAGGGGGAGCTCGTGTGAGCTGCGCAGGGTGGGCTGGAGCTGTGGTGGCAGCAGACACCAGCTCCCCGCCTTGCTACAGCCCAGCTCCACCGCACCCCACTGCCTTGACTTGCATCTGCTTGCCTCCTGCTGTGCAGCTGGATACCACTCTGTGGCCCTGGGGGTTGGGGACCTGTTTTACTGGGTTTCTCTAACCCGGTCTTATAAAGAGCAGCAGAGTCTGTGGTCACAAGGGTTCGGCCTCTGGAGCCAGGTTGTCTAAGTCTGAAGTCTACTTTGTTCCTTACTAGTTATGTGACCTTGGAAAGTGGCTTAACTTTCCAGTACTCACTTTCTTCATCTGTAAATTAGGAATGATTGTCCTCATAGGGTTTTGGTAAGAAATAACAGACTAAGTACACTCTCAGCACAGCCTGACATATCATCTTTCAGTGTTAAGTGATGTGATTGGGCCTCAGGATCTTCATTCAAAAGAAGCATTAGGCTTTAAGGTCTCTGAAGCCCCTACGAAGTTGCCCCTGCAGCTGAAGCAGCCAATGGCTCCTTTCCCTTTGTTTTGTTTTTGAAAAATTTTATTAAAGTATAGTTGGCACGCAATAGTATATTACTTCCAGGTGTATAACGTAATGATCCAACATCTAAATGCCTTACTATGTGATCCTCACGCTAAGTCTAGGAACCATCTGTCACCATGCAAAGTGATCACAATATTATTGACCCTATTCCCTGTACTGTGCATCACCTACCTGTGGCTTATTGTATAACTGAAAATTTGTACCTCTTATTCCCCTTCACCTTTTTCACCCATCCCTCCCATATGCACCCCTCTGGCAACCAGTTTGTTCGCTGTTTCCATGAGTATATTTTTGTTTTGTTTGTTCATTTGTTTTATTCTTTCGATTCCACATGTAGGTGATATAATAAAGTATTTGTCTTTCTCTCTCTTGACTTATTTCACTTAGTATAATATCGTCTAGGCCCATCCACATTGCCTTTTTTGTTGCTGGAGTCTGGAGTCAGACTTTTAACCCAATTTCACACTGGGTTTCACACTTTCGTCAGGCCTCACTTCCTGATAGGTGGTCTGAAGTCACTGTTCACAGCACTTCCCAGGCCCATCTGGGGTCTTCCTTCCACATCCGCGAGGAAAACGAAGGTTTTTTCCAGGCTACAGGGGCAGCTGCACACAGGACTTTCAACCCTACCCCGCCCCACCCCACGGGACCCCCTTTCTGACTCAGAGGCTCCCAGAGCGTGGGGTGGGCTCCCGGAACTGACTGGAAAAGGCGGGGTAGGGTGCAGCGCGGTTACTGCCCCAATCTGGCCTCCCTTTGGAGGTGTGATCTGGGGGACGACTGGACCTCTCAGACTGAGTCCCTTCTAGGGCATGGAGATGTGAGGGCGGGATTGAAAGGGGTTTCCTCCGGGTCTAACACACCCACTCCCTTCCTTCCTCTGGTTTTCAGTTTCCTCAAAGGACTGCAAATTACGGACGAGTCGAAAGGAGCAGTCACACAGCTGCCCGTGTACTTCCACAGACTCTGTACGCACTTAAACCTCTTCTGGCGGCTGCATTTATCCTCCCACTCCATGGAACTCCACGACCCCACCGGGAACAAGACGTGAGCGGGACACGCATGCGCGAACATCATTGCCACCGACCGACTCCTCCTGAAGGCCCGGTGTGGGTGGCGGGTACATGCGCAGATGCCACACTCCACTCTAGCCGGAAAGACGCCGCGAGTGGGTGGTGGCGTCAAGCTGAATTTATGCTTCTCTGCCCCACCCCAACCGCGCCATCGTCCCTTTTCTGTCCCTGGATCTCGTGTTCCCACACTCAGGACTCCTGTATTGGAGTCTTAGCGTGAATCCTTCCGTTTCCACTGGCAGTCCCTCTAATAAAGAAAATGAACGTGTGAATGACAAGCATAGTGACTCTAAGGTGCTTTTGCCTGGAATGGGTGCAGCCTGTACACGGATTGCCTTGAAATCCTTAGTTTCAGACCGGGTGTCTTTTCTTCCCCATCTGGGAGTGGCAGAAATAAAAGAGGGACTTGTCCCCTGCTCAAAACCCTTCGCCAGGCACTTCAGGTTCCATCACAGCTACTGATGACAGATCAGGGCCTCCCCAATATGCTCCACACCCCCGTTAGGACAGTCTCACGTGACGCAAAGTTGCCTAGGGTGGAGCGCTCAGCACTCCACGGCGGACAGGACTTTCAACACGGCGGAAAGACGGCGGACACAATACACTCGGAAAAAGCAAGTATTCATTCCTACCTCAAGGATTAGAAACTTGAGGCTTTGTGATCAATACAACATGACCCTGGCCCCACAGCCGCTCCTTCTGTGGGTCCGTGGTCAAGACTTATTACAAACACTGCCTCTAAAGCCTCGCACCGGGCCCTGACTGGGTCACTAGGTTGGAGCATCCTCCCCTGCAACAAAAGGTTGCAGGTTGCCTCTCTGGTCCGGGCGCTTTCGATTTGAGGAGGCAACTGATTGAAGTTTCTCCATGTTTCTCTACCACATAGATATTTCTATGTCTCTTCCTTTCTCTCTCAAAAAATCAATAAGCAATAAACATGTCCTCCTGTAAGGATTTTTACAAACTAAAAAAAAAAAAGAAGAAGAAAAGAAAAAAAGCCGCGTGCTCGAATGGGTATCTCACCCCCAACCCGCGCCCCGCCCCCAACTTCTGGGCGTTGCATGATCACTTCCGTGGGGGTTTCACTGGCAGCTGCCGCCCAGCCCAGGCTGACTCATCACCCCCACCCCCACCCCCCGGTTTATTCCGTTCCAAGTCTTTCCCAATTCGGGGTGGGAGCGAGAGGACTATCAGAATCTCTCCATGGTCCTCTTGATTTGGGGGTCCAGGGAGTGCTGGGAGAAACTAGTCTGACCCTGGAGACTGGAGAGCTGCGAGTCTCAGAAGGAAGGCCCCGGAGCCCTGGAGGGAGAAGAATCGTTCTGCCGGTATTGCCAGAGCCTCCCCCCTCCGGCTCCCGTCCCTTGCCTGCAGCGGCTGTCACTCCTCGCTCTGGTGCCAGCTGGCTCATGATTCCTCGCCTTCATTGCTGCCTGCTTGATTTCCTGCTTTTCTTGGGCTGTCCACATCCCCTTCCCGTCCTCCCCCACAGCCTCCCTGGTTCGGGGCCTCTTTGCCTTCCTCTACCTCCATATTGTTAAGATATCAGCGTCTCCCTCCCATCCCTTCTCTCCCTGCAAAAACAAACCAACAAACACCCCCACTGGTCCTGTAATGGCTTCATTAAGCCTGAAAATGACTGACTCCCAGCTTTCTAGCTCTCCTGCTGCGTGGATGTGTAAACAGTGAGGTCGTTCTTCCAAGGCTGTGAAGGCAGAGTGGGTATAAGTGGAACTGACACTGAACTAATCACAATACTTACTGATTCCATCCAATGACGCAGTTGTATTGCGATGTATTAATTCACTCAGTAAACACTGCCATCTGTCTGTCCGGGGCACTGTATGGCATACCAAGGACACGGAGATCAGAACAGACTCCTGATCTCCCCAGAGGTAAGTATTGGTTCAGAGGTGGGCATACAGAGCTGTGGCAGTGTGAGGGGGCATCTCACAGTCCTAAGGATTATCTGGGGTAGAGTTGCCAGATTTACTTTAGCAAATGAAAATACGGGATGCTCACTTGGATATGAATTTAGATGTTAGATCGATACCTAGTAATTTTGGTCAATAATACACGAATGTTGCATGGGAGGTATTCAGACTAAAAATGGCTTGTTGCTTACCTGAAATTCAAATTTAATTACTCGAGCATCCCATAGCTCATCTGGCAGCATGACTGTGCATTGTTGCTGCTGGACAGGCTGCAGCCAGGAGAGTCGGCAGCTGCGAATACGGATGGCCCTACAAGTCAGGGGGAACCACCCGAAGGCTTTAAAGCCAGGAGAGTCACATCGTAAATTTTGAGTTTTAGGAAGGGGGTTCTGCTGGCTTCTTGGAGGGTCCTTTTAAGAGGGACAGCAGTGGGATTTGACAAGGACCACAGTACAAGAGATTTGGGGTGGTGAAAATAGGAAGATACGAGAGAGGAAGTGCCAGATTCGAGAAGTCTGTAGGACTTAAGAGGATTTGGCGATTGATTAGATGGAGTGGAAAGGGCGTTAGTCCCAGGGTCTGGCTTTGGAGTCTATCTCAACTGAGATAGAGCAAGTTTAGGGGGTAATAGTTGAGTTTAATTTAAGACGTGTTGGACTCTGCCTAAGAGCCACCTGGTGTAGGGAGCTAGCAAATGACTGGCTATCTCATTCTGATGTTCGGTGACGAGGTGAGCTGGAGGCAGAGATTGGGAAGTCCTCAACTGAGAGGCAGTGTGGAAACCAGGAGGTTAATGGTGAGGGAGCAGGAGAAAAGAAACCCAGGGAGGAGACCAAGAAGGAACAGTCCAGGAATTAGGAGGAATCAGGAAAATGAGGTGTCATGGAAGCCAAGGGGTGTTTGTAGGAGGAGGAAGTGTTCAATCCTGTCAAACACAGCTAGAAAGTTCTGATTACACAAAGGCTGGACAATGCCATTGATTTGGGCAATGCTAGTCATCATGACCTTAGGCTGGTATCACACAGACTCATTCACATGTCAGCCCCATTAACTCAGATGGTAGACACTCAGCTGGCACACTCTCAGAGGCTCGCCACAGCCATTCTCACGTCCTGCACGCTGCTTCAGTGCTGAAATCATTCAT
Source organism: Sturnira hondurensis (assembly GCF_014824575.4). Lineage (NCBI taxonomy): Eukaryota > Metazoa > Chordata > Mammalia > Chiroptera > Phyllostomidae > Sturnira > Sturnira hondurensis. The sequence goes on along the minus strand of NW_028094412.1, from coordinate 72,864 downwards.
TCAAATTGTGCCCCAACTCACTCGGAAATTGCAGGCACACATTTGGATCTTCTCCATATCCATCATTTGACCACCTCAGAGCCTGCCAGAACCAGCGCAACTTGGTCGTTGCAGGGGTAACTGCAGGTCTCCACAAGGTTCGTAACAGTTTATCTCTCAGGGGTAAAGACTACTTCTGTGCTTTTCTCATCTCCTGGTAGGGCTAAGTACCCTTGGGGATTGTGAGGTAGTGCTGACTGTGGCTGGCTCTGGTGTCCCTGACATGCCCCTTTGCTCACCTCTGACCCTCAAGTACCTAAACTGATGAATGTCTGTTGTGTGCAAATGTTGAGTTCAATCTACTCTCTATTTTCTAATGATCTTGAGACAGAGGTGCAAACAATAAAGACAGTGAATACTCGACGGAACAAATCCCCAGGGAAGTGGGAGGGGCTGCAACCCAGAGCCCAGTGGGAAGGGCAAGCCCCAAACAAGGCCTCTCTTTGAAACCTGAGGAGAGTGTGGCCTAGAGAGAAGAACACTGCAGGTGACAAGAGAGAAAGTATTCACTTAATGGCCTCTGTTTGCTCTAAACACAGAGGTTCTTAACCAAGGGTCCACAGCCCCTTTGGAGTCTGTAGAGGGAATTGAAGGAGCCCATGGACTTGGATGATGGAGGCAGGAAATTGCATCTTAATTTTCACTATCACTGACAGAAATGTCCTTCCAGGGGATGTAGGTGGCAAACTCAAGTAGTATAGCAGTCCCTGTGGCTTTGTCACCAACAGAAATAAGATTTTCATACCTTATCATGGTTGTTGCAGATCTCTCAAAATAACATCATTATTTTATTTTTTAAAGGATCTTATTTATTTTTAGACAGAGGGGAAGGGAGGGAGAAAGAGAGGGAAAGAAACATCAATGTGTGGTTGCCTCCTATGTACCCCCTACCAGAGATCTGGCCTGCAACCCAGGCATGTGCCCTGACTGGGAATCAAACCAGTGACCCTTTGCTTTGCAGTCTGGCGCTCAATCCGCTGAGCCAAGCCAGCCAGGTATAGCTTGGTGTTTAATGTATTGATAAAGAAGCACATATATTATAATACTACATGACAGATGTATTTCTTATTATTTTGACAATTGTATTTCTTTTGTAATCTATTTATCTTACACATTCATTGTTCTGGGAAGGGGTTCCTTAAGATTTCATCAGACCACTACAGAGCTGTCCACAACACACAAAAAGGCTAGGAGACACTGCTCCAAAGAGTAACAGTAGCTTCCATTTACAAAGCTCTTGCTAAAGGCCAGGTACTGTTCAAAGTATCTTTAAAAAAAAAAATATATATATATATATATATTCTTTAAAAAATTTAAATATATATATATTGTATGTTAACTCATTTATTCCTAACAACTCTACAAGGTAGGTGCTTTTATTATACCCATTTTATAGAAGAGGAAACTGAGGCACAACAGTTAAATAACTTGCCCAAGGTCATTCAGCTAGGAAATGATGGAGTTGAGATTCAAACCCAGGCCTTCTAACTTTAGGGCCTGTGCTAAAATGTCAAGGACTTCAATTTGTAGAAGGCCAAGGGGTAAATGGGTTGAGAGTGTGGTGAGAACAGGTAAAGAGAGAGGGGAAATGAAAGAGAGAGGTTCTACTCTGGTCAAGGGAAAAGTAGGAAGACGTCGCTAGGCTGGAAGAAGATAGAAAGACCCACAGGCTTCAAGGAGATAAAAGAAATGGTAAGGGGGAGGAGACCCATGATGAGTGAGAGAACATGGTCAGGGTGAGAGACAGTGGTATGTGGGTGCCAGCGACTTGGGGAGTCATTCCAAGCCATGACAAGGTTAATAATAATGTGGCCTAGACAGAGGTGGTAAAAGTGGAGGTCCCTGAAGTTGAATAGATGAAGGAATTATGAAGCTGGGCCTGCAAATTCTTTCAAGACTGATTGGTTGATTGACTCATTCATTCATGCATGCATTTGTACTGGTACATGCAATCAGTGTTCTTGGCATTGGGTCACCCAGAGGTGAATCAGCAGAACAAGCAGAACAAGACTCTACTGTGTGCTGCCATAGGCTTACTTTCCAGCAGGAAAAGAGCTACACACACACACACACACACACACACACACACAAGGCCTGTTAGACAAGGCACAAAAGCTTTTAGGCACAATTCCACAATGTCAGAAGTTCTGAAAAGAAGAAGGTTGTTTTTTCATCCCTTAGAGCCCAAACTTGTTAGGTAACTAAACCTGAGATGAAGTAGTGTGAGGCTATTTATAGTCTTGATTCACACTTAGTGTAAATTTTCATACTCTTCACTCTAGAAATATTGATGTTTCCTTATAAGTAATGCTCCGGACCTTTCTCTGTAGTTATATAATATAGAGTATATGCAGCATATAGTTATATAATATGGAGTTAATGTGTTCCTTTCTAAAATTGAAAAAATTCTGAATTCTAAAATATATTTGGCCCCAAGTTTGGAAGAAAGATTATGGACTTGTAAGTGCTATGCAAAAAAATTCCAATATGTAATGTGTTAGTTTGCAAACTGGCTCCCGTACGTAGAGGGTAATCAGAGACGGAAGAAAGGAGCAGACCACTCCAGATTGGTAGGTGGCAGGTTTAATAAGCAAGAGAACTTACATATGAGGCTTGTCTTGGGTGGCCACAAGATGAGATTTCGGCACCTGCCCGTCAGAATTTTAAAAATTTACATAGAGGCCTTAACAGGGTTCAGTCGCATATACTGTCCAGATGGTCTCAGCAACACATTGCTCTCTCAAGACATGCCCTTGAAATGTCTCTGGCTGTGGGAATGAGGGGCAGAGTGGATAGGGGTAGGGGGTGAGAAGGCCTAGATTTCCTGGTTTCAGCTGGCAGGACAACTGGCAGTCACATCCACTTTTTTTTTAAAGCCTTAAAGACATTTTTACATATTTGTTCTTAGAGAGGAAGGGAGGGAGGGAGGGAGAGAGGGAGAGAGGAAGAGAAATATTGATGTGCTGAGAGAAACATTGATTGGTTGCCTCTAAAAAACATTTTAAAAAGATTTTATTTACTCATTCTTAGGGGGGAGGGAGGGACAAAGAGACAGAGAGAAACATCTACGTGAGAGAGAAATATCACTTGGTTGTCTCTTGCACTTGCCCAACTGGGGACCTGGCCCGCAACCCAGGGCTGTGCCCTGACTGGGAACCGAACTGGCAGCCTTTCAGTTTGCAGACTGGCACTCAATCCACTGAGCTACACCAGCCAGGGCCAGTCACATCCTCTCGATCACCTCTTCCAACCCATCGGGATAGTAACTAGGTGGCTATAGCTTGAGTGGTCAGGGAGGGCAGGTGACATTTAAGCAAGTCATGGTGACAGGCAGTCATGCAAAAAGTGGGGGGAGAGCATTCCAGGAAAGGGAAATAGCTAATGAAAAGATGAACACAAAGAGGAGTTTGCAGCTGGAACTTATTGGGCCTGGTGAGGAGCTATAAATTGCTAGAAGGACTTCATGTAGTCAGAAAGATCATGAGTCTGGTTACTAACTCTTTTGATGAATATGGTGTAATAACCATGAATGTGCTGGTTGTCAGCAACCAGGAGGCCCAGAGGAGAGTCTTCCTGGGTGAGAAAGCATATGGGAAGATAGTTGAGATAGAGGAAACAGGAAGCTGAACGGAGCTGAAAATATACAGTTAGATTTATGACTTGAAGACCTTAGTTTGGGGAAAAGTATAGAAAGAAGTCAGATTAGGTAGATTAGGTGGATTCAAGATTCTAATTGGGAGACTGGTTGAAAGATATTCTAGGTCAGGGGTCCCCAACCTTTTTGGCACCAGGGACTGGTTTTGTGGAAGACAAATTGTCCATGGATTGGGGGTCGGTCTGGGGATGGTTTCCGGATGATTAAAGCCCATTACATTCAAGCTCACCTCCTGCTGTGCTGCCTAGTTCCTAAGAGGTGGGGACCAGTACAGATCCATGGCTCAAAGGTTGGGGACCCTTGTTCTAGATGACCAAAGTACCTGGTTCATAAATGACAGCCTCTGGTTGAGGTCCAACCTGCAATGTGTGATCTGGGCTTTTGGATTCAAAATAGTTTAGACACAGAGGATATTAGCGAAGGTTGAACTGGTTAAAGATGTTTTTGCTTCTCTGTTTATGCCTCTCTGGACTATGCTTCTCTCATCAGCTCTGTCTCTAAATGTCTGTCTCGTAGCTTTTGTGTCCTAGCTTTTCCACATCCCTGTCTCTGTAATCTGGTCTGGCATCTCTGTTCCTTGCCATCTATTCCTCAACATATTCGTCTCTACGTGGCTCTCAGAATCTCTGTCTTTGGATATTCATGTCTGTGTCCCAGAGTCTGATTCTCTTACCTTCCTTTGTCTGTGTCTGTACTGTAATTTTTCCAGTTTAACTGTGCTCTCCTGGAAGGCATGAACTCTTTACTATTCCTCTGGGCATCCCCAGTGGCACACAAAAAGGCTAGCATATGAGTTTCTCAGACACGTTTATACCCGAATGAAGGATTTTTCTGAGTAAGAAACATTCTCTCAACCTCCTGCCCTTCACCGCCCTTCACCACCCTTCCCCGCGGAGCTGGCAGCTCATCCCCGGGCCTGCTAGACTGCCGGGTGGAAGGTGTGGTATTGTGCTGATGCCTTTTGGTTCTTTCCCCAGGTGGCACGACTTTTTGAGGGCACTTCACAAAACACAGCCCAACTGTCTGGACAGGGGAGGACCGCAGTCAGCAGACGCTCGGACGCCCCGCCCACTTCGCCGTCCCCGCCCCGCCCCGTCCCCGCCCCAGCTTCTTCCCCTGCCCCGAACTACCGGCTTGCCGGGTCGCCTACAACCCGCTTCGCCGCCCCGCGGCTTCGCCAATCAGCGGGCTCCTGCGGGGGGAGGTGTCAGAAAAATGGCTGCAGCCTGGCGGAGCGTGAAGGTATCTGGGCCCTCGTCCCTGTGGCTTGCCCCCTTACCCTTGCTGGGACCATTGCGGCGTGGAAGTAAGGGGAAGAGATCGGTGCTGGGAGAAATGGTCACTCGTATCTAGGCCTGGTGTTGCGGGGATGGGGCTCGGGAGGTGGAGGTCAACTCTTCACTGCACGTGTATGTAGGGTGACTGGATGGACTATCTGGGGATGAGAAACCTAGAGGTTCCATCAGTAAGGAGAGGAGGCACAGCTGAATCACTCCGCAGGGGTGAGCCGGAGCCTCCCTTGCAGAAACCTGGAGACTCCCTTGCAGAAACCTGGAGAACAGGCAGATGGAAGGGTCTGCACGGGGTAGCTGTTGACAGTGCGTTCTTTACAGGGCCTAGTCGCCGTAATAACCGGAGGCGCCTCGGGCTTAGGTCTGGCCACCGCAAAGCGACTGGTGGAGAAGGGGGCCAGTGTTCTTCTTCTTGACCTGCCCAGCTCGGATGGGGAGGTCCAGGCCAAGAAGTTAGGGAAGTGCTGTGCCTTCGCCCCAGCTGACGTAAGTGGGGTCACTTCACCATTCCTGAGGACACCAGTCTGGGAATCCATGGGGCTTCCCCCCTCCCAGATGGTGCCGTGTATGTGAGCGGTGGACCTATCTCCTTTTTTGTTCCCAACAGTAGGGATGGGGATTGGACATAGCCGAATCTCCTGGAAAGGGTATGCATAGTTGGAAAATTCCTACAGTGCCCTGTAATTTCATATTCACACAGTTGAAAAACTTCATGAAACAAACTACAGACAGTAAAGCTTGATGCAATCATCTTAGCAAGAAGGGGTACAAAAAAGCTAGTCTACCTTCATATCACTAATTCTCAAAACAGTGCTGTGATCCACAGCAATTGAGAATCTCCACTGGCATGTGAATGTGTCAAAAGAGGGCCTAGAATTGAAAAATATTTTGCAACACTGCTCTGGAGTCCCTAACGTTTTCAGCTTTATCCCACTCTGGAGTTTTCTCCCGGCCTCTTGCGTAGGTAATTCTGCCCTTCCCGCTCACAGATTTCGTGGTGAGTGTGTGTGCTGGGTGAAGAATACCTCCTCTACCTCTCCCTCTAAAGGTGACTTCCGAGAAGGACGTGCAGGCAGCCCTGACTCAAGCAAGAGAAAAGTTTGGCCGTGTGGACGTGGCAGTCAATTGTGCAGGAATTGCCGTAGCCTTGAGGACATACAACTTAAAGAAGAACCAGGCCCATACCTTGGAGGACTTCCAACGAATTCTCAATGTAAGGCCTTGGAGGTTCTCCAAGGGTAGGAATAAGAGGTGTCTGGTGGTGGGTGCCCCCAAAACTTTTAGGGGACAACAGGCTGCCTCTGCCTCAGGTCCTAACCATCTCTCTACTGGTCCTCCAGGTGAATCTCTTAGGTACCTTCAATGTGATCCGCCTTGTGGCTGGTGAGATGGGCCAGAATGAACCAGATCAGGGAGGCCAACGTGGGGTCATCATCAATACTGCCAGTGTGGCTGCTTTTGAGGGCCAGGTGTGTGAGCAGGGCCAAGGCTTATGCCTCCTCAGTGACTTACTGGGGCCCTCCTACCTACGACCTCCACTCTTTCTCCAGGTTGGACAAGCTGCATATTCTGCTTCCAAGGGGGGCATAGTGGGCATGACATTGCCCATCGCTCGGGACCTGGCTCCCATGGGCATCCGGGTGATAACCATTGCTCCAGGTACACATAGCCTGTCCCTGCCATACCTGGGTTTGGGTGGGATCTATGGGCAACGAAGAGGGGAAAGTATCCACCACCTACGCAGCAATATCCTTACATCTGAGCATAGAAACTCGAGAAGGGCTAAGGTGAGGGGGGACCAGGGAAACCTGAAAGCCAGGGCTGGCCTCTGACTCTGGCTCTTTTGTCTAGGCCTCTTTGACACCCCACTCATGAACTCCCTCCCAGAGAAAGTACGCAACTTCCTGGGCAGCCAGGTGCCCTTCCCCAGGCGACTGGGCGACCCTGCTGAGTATGGTCATCTGGTACAGTCCATTATTGAGAATCCATTCATCAATGGAGAGGTCATCCGGCTAGATGGGGCCATCCGCCTGCAGCCTTGAAGAGAGAGGGCAGAGAAAACATTCCTCCAGCCTTCTTCCCCCCCCACCTCCCGCATACTGTGCTACAGTTTGGGAGGAAGCTAGTGGCCACTTTGTAACTGCCCACTAGTTATCCTCTGTGCCTAATAAAGTATCATTTACAGGAAGTGGGCAGTGCTGTGTGCTGGGAGAACTGACAGGGAAGAAAGGTGAATGGGTGAAGACTGACAGGTCAGATGCACAGATCCCAGAGGTGGCCAGGAAAAGCAGTACCTCACACCTTTGTGTCCTATTACAACACATGACCTTGATTTTAGTGAACAACTTTATTACCTAGGCTCAAAGGTGGGTGTACTGGCTCAGCTGTCTCTGGGGAATGGATTGTGGTCAGGGGTCTGTAACATTTTCTTAGACTCCTAGCTTCTGTGAGTTTGATGGGGGTGGAGCGGGGAAGAGACAACCATCTTGAGCTCAGCGACTGCTGGTGTTGAACTGTAGGTAATAGGCCATAGGTTGATTGGTGTAGATGATTGAATTCAGGTAATTCTGCCTGTGAAAGAAGTCCAGAAGTTTAACTGGTGGGTTTTCCCTCTCTCCTTGGCCCTCACCATTCCTCCCTACCCGTTCGCAGTTATTCCTGCTGGCCACCCCCAGAACTCACTGGGCTCTTTGCTCCTGAGCCAGCTGCTGGTTGAAGGAACCCAGTCCCCTCTGGAACTCAGCACATAGTTCCTTCTCCTTCTCTTCTAGTTCCAAGGCTGCTTGGGCCAGGTTAATGGCCTGGCTTTCCCATTTGGCTTCCAGTGTTTTTCGGGCCTGGCGCTGGGCCTCCTTTTCACGATGTTGGGCCTCCAGGGATTTCTTGATGGTAGTTCGAGGCTCTGGAGTCATGCCCTTCCAGGAATGGGGCAGGACCTGGGAGGGAGCCTCAGCGTGGTGGGTGATGGGTTTCTCAGTCAGGAGGCTGCTGTTGACGTGGTGCTGGATATCCTTGAGGTTGGCGACCTGTTCTCGCTGATGCTCTTGGCGCTTTCGCTCGGCCTGCGCAGCTGCCTGGTGGGATTCCCCGAATGTGAGCATTTGGGTGCCCAACCTCAGGGAACTCTTAGTCGCAGGGGAGGGGCAGACATGGCCCTACTGTCCTCCATCTCATGGACAGAAGGGAGATACTACATGGCCCTTGGATGACCTAAGCTGGGGAAAGGGTGGAATAGACAGAACTTCCCTGCCTCTGGAAGCCTTTAGATTGAGCAGCTGGGGAAGGGAGGGTACTGTTCTATTCTCAAGTCATCCTCAGTCTAAAGGTGGGGAATGGTACCTTCTACCCTAAGAGGGCTGTTGAGTAAATGAGGAAGTCATCGGGTAGATGAGAGGCTGGTGTTGATTTGAGAATTGTGAGGGGAAAGATGTGGCTGAGGTTCCCAGGACTTTGTTCAGGGGGTTAGGGGGAGCCCAGAGTACTGGATGACTCAGGCCTACCTGGACTCTGTTGGCGTTGGCCATGGCACACCTAATGGCTTTGCAGCAGGACTCCTCCAGTCTGGCCTGCTGGGCGGCCTGCATGTCCATGGCGAGGCGCAGCTTGTCTCTGAGCTCATCTGCACAAGAGAAATGGAGCCAGGGCACTGTATTGGCCTGCTCCATTCCTGGTTCACTAATGCAGCCGTGTGTCCGAGTATTGTTGGAGTGTGTGTATGTACGTGTCAGAGTGGGGGTAGTACCCTAATGTAGGGATGCGGAAAGAGTTACTCTGTAGGGGTAAGGCTAGAAAGTGGCGGTAACCAGGACTTCTCAGGGGCCCGACCGAAAGATGCCTCTAGTGGACCTGGATCCCAATGCCAGCTGTTGCTTCTGAGCTGCATGACATTAGGGAAATAATTCCGTCTCTCTGAGCCTCAGTCTAAGAGCCATGTGTTGGATTCTGAGGACACCACAGAATTAGATCCTTTTCTCAGAGACTCTCTGTCTAGTGGGGGGGATGGGTCAAACGTAGATCATCATACTACAGTGTGGTAAGGTCAGTGATACAGGGCATTATGAGAGCTTTAGATGGTGAAAGTAGGCTTCCAGGAGGAGGTGATCCTTGAAGTGCATGTTGCATATGGGCAGAAAGAGCAAAAAGTATTAGTATTCTAGGCCACAGGCATAACATGAGCATAGGAACTGACACTGAATCAAGCCATACCAGTTTTGCTGTTTCTAGAACATGCCAGACACTCCTCCTACCTCATGGATATGCAATAGATGTTACTCCTGGCTCAGCTTTCTTGTTTCCCTCAGGTCTTTGCTCAATGTTACTGCTTCAGTAAGGCCTTCCCTTTCTCTCCTATTTAAAATTGCAGCCTGCCTGCCTCCAACATTTATCTCTCCTGATTTTTCTCTCTAACATATGTTACATGTAAAATCATTTTGACTATTCCCTGTCTCTCTCCTCACTAGAAGGTGACCTTTGTGAGGGCAGGGTTTTTGTCTCTCTTACTCACTACCAAGTGCTAGCACCTAGATCAGAGCCTGGCACATAGTTGGCGCTCAGTGAATTCACTTGACAAATATTTATTGAGCACCTACTATGGCACAGAAAATGCACGTGGCTAGAGAGTTTTTCAGGGGCCAGACTAAGGGCCGGAGACTTCACCAGAGGGTGGTGGGGAACGTGGGAGGATTTTAACCAAGGAGGTGAACCGGTTAGATCTGCATTTCAGGAAGCTCCTGGTGGGAGACAGTAGAGATAGGGAACCCATCTTGGAGGCGAGGCAGCAGGCCACTTGGGAGGATTCAAACTAGACGAGTGCTGGGGAGGCTGGAGGGGAAATATGGGAGGTTACATCACTAGTACTTGGATGAGGGCGAGAAGACTCAGGTGCTTCTCAGGGTGCTGGCTTAGACGACTGGGTACACGGTGTGGCCACCACCACAAGTAGAAGATAGAGAATGAAGAGCAGGGTAAGGGGCGCCGAGGAACTCTGTTTAGGAAGCTGAGTTGGAGATGGTAGGCAGGCATCTGGCTATGTGATTCTGCAGGTAGAGAGTCAGGACAGAAGTGACGACACGGCAGCTGAAACCAGGACGAGGGCAGAGGACATCTGGGCTCAGTATGCAGGGCAGGGAGAGCAGCGTGTTAGGGACAGAGTCTCAAGAAAGAAAGAGTAGAAAGAAGAGAAACTCACGGAAGGCAGACAGAGAAGGATGGTCAGAGAGCTGGGAGCAGAGTGTGCTGTCACTGAAGCCGAGGAAGTGAGAGGTTCAAGAAGGAAGATATAACTAGGGTCAAGTGTAGCAAGAAAGATCTAGTCAAGGAGAAAAGAGTAAACAGAGCCACTTGGGCCTGATAACACCAGGGGCCTTGGTGATTTTTTTTAAGAGTAGTGGCGGTGAGGTTGTGTGGGGAGAGGAGCTCTGAGAGGCTTGAGGTGTGACTGGGAAATGAAGAGACAAGTGGAAGCAGAGTGTTTTAAAAGGTATGGTTGTAAGAAAAAAAAAAAAGGTATGCTCGTAAAGGCAGACAGCTAGCTTCACAGATTCTAGGGGAATCACCAGGTGGAGGGAGGCTTTTGTTTCTTTAAGTGGTCTAGACTTAAGCTTGTTTACAGCCTGCCTGGAAGGGGAGGTGCTAGAACACAGGGAAGCAGGTATGTTGGGGAGCACAGCCTGGGGGGTGGGGCGGGGACAGTGGGGTCTGGAGCACAGGCTAAAGGCTTGGCTTTGAAGAGGCACTGTGGCTCGGACTTCAGAGACTGGAGGGCTGGGGATAGGGGGAAGAGAAAATAGGGGGGTACTGTTTCATTTCACTCTTCACAGCAACCAGAAGCGGAAAGGAGCAGCCCCATTTTTCAGATGGGGACACAGAGGTCAGAGTAAAAAGGTGACGTAAAAAGACCCAAAGTCACACAGGTGGCAGGCAGCAGGTTGCGATTTGAATCCAAGTCTCTGGAAGAATCAGCCCATGCTCCCTCCGTCCCACCCCACGACCCCTCCCCTCAGCACGGTGTTGTGTCTGTGCCCAGCTCCGTTTTCTCACATGCCTGCCTGCTGCTCTGACAGAAATCACCCACTGCTCCTAATTTCCAAACTGATACATGGGTCTCCCTTCCTATCTGAACTGCTTCCGGTGATTTGACATTATTGACAACTCCCTCTCTGAAGTTCCTCTCTTGACCTCTGAGGTGCAGCTTTCTCATGGAGACTGAGAGAAGGCTAGTACGGCGTAGTGGTCAAGGCACAGGCTCTGCGGCCAGCCTCCCTGCATTCACTTCCCGTTCCCATCACCCACTAGCTATGTGGTTCTGACCCAGTTAGTAAGTATCTATGTTCTTCAGTTTCCTCTGCTGACAGTGGGGATAATGCCAGTACTTGTACCACAGGGCTGTTGTGATGATTCAATGAGTTACATACATGGTAAAAAGCTGAGCACAATATCTGGTGCACAGAAAATGCTCGAAAAGGTTTGCATTCTAAAATTGGTTCCTCACAGCTGACCTGTGCCACCCCCCTACCCTGGCTCCCTTTCCCTGTAAGAATTTACCACTTCCGTGTTGGTGTTCCTTCCGTGTTCTGTGTGCACATCTGTCACAGTCCCTGTCAGAGAACCTAACAGCATTAAAGCACAAATACCTGCTGACGCATGACATCTGCACGTATCTTTTCCTCTTCCTCTAAACTGATTTTCTGGAAGGCATAGTATTATGCCTTAGTATTATTATTGTTGTTATTACTTTATGCATTTTTTCCTACCTCCCTGATCCCTTCTCAGTCTTTATTATAGGCTCCCTTTCCTCTACTCATTCCATCTACTATGTACCAGGCCCTGTAGAAGTCACTGGGGTTGTAGTGGCTAATAAGACAGCTTTGGCCCTGGCTGGTGTGGCCCAGTGGATTAAGTGCCGGCCTGTGAATCAAAGGGTCACTGGTTCAATTCTCAGTCTAGAGCACATGCCTGAGTTGCAGGCCAGGTCCCCAGTAGGGGGTATGCGAGAGGCAACCACACATTGATGTTTCTCTCCCTCTATTTTTCTTTCCCTTCCCCCTTCTAAAAAATAAAATAAAATCTTTTTTAAAAAAGACAGCTTTGGTGTTTGTTCTTACAGAGTGCACCATTTGCTCACCCTTTTCCTAGGCTCCGGGCTTAGCATTCTACTCATCTGCACACACACGCCCCCCTCCCGCCTTGGCCCCAGATCTCTCCCTGCAGCCCAGACCGGCCCTGGAACTTCAGGATCATGCAGCTACATTGCTGTTTGTCAGCCACCACCTCTTGGCTGCAGAAGTCTGCCTTATCTCCCTACCTCTAGTCTAACAGCCTCTAATCCAATCTCTACAGTGGCTGACAGAATTATCTGTCAAAACCACAAACCATGTGACTCCAATGCTCCAAACCCTCCTGTGGCTCCTAGTAAAAGCTGAAGCCCTCATCATGGCCCAGAAGGCCTACCCGATCTGCCCCTATCACCTCCCTGACCTCACTTCCTACCACTCTTCCCCTCACTCGCTCGACTGCAGCTACTCTGGCGTCATCGCTCTTCCCAGACAGTCTAGACATCCTCTCTCCTGCCTCAGGGCCTTTTTCACTAGCTGTTTCCTCTACCTGGACACCTCTTCCCTCAGACGTTGTGCTGCTCACTCTCTGATCTTTAGATCTGTTTTCAAATGTTATCTCAAGTGAGGTGTTCCTTATTTAAAATTGCAACTGTGCACCCTCTCCAAAAGTCCCCATTACCTTCCTGTGTGTTATTTTTCTCCCTAGCAAAGGGCTTCACCACCTTATGTATTTCACTCTTTTATTGTGTTTATTATCTCTCTGTCTCCATTAGAGTGTGAACTCCACAGCAGCAAGGATTTCTCTGTTTCGTTCACTATGCCAATCACTAAAGTCCACAGCTTAGTATTTGCAGAGTATTGAAATGGTCTCGTCACTCCTCAGCTTAAAACCCTTAAGTGGTGACCCACTGCCTACACAATAAAGTCACAGTTCCTCACTCTGGTGTAGAAGGTTCTTGCCCATTTTCTCTTCTTCCGAGTCCTCGACCCTGGGCTTCACTAACACTAAAGTGTGCATCTTAAAACTCCCAGACCACTCACTGCCCCGGTGCTCTTCCTCTTGCTTCCCCTCTGCCAAGGAGGGCTTCTTGCCATCCTGGCAAAATAGTATCCAACTTTCTAAAATTGGTTCCTCACAGGTGTCCTGTGCCACCCCCCTACCCTGCCTCCCTTTCCCTGAAAGAATTTACCACTTCCGTGTTGGTGTTCCTTCCGTGTTCTGTGTGCACATCTGGCACAGTCCCTGTCAGAGAACCTAACAGCATTAAAGCACAAATACCTCCTGATGCATGACTGTGTCATGCGTCCTCTTCCTCTAAACTGATTTTCTGGAAGGCATAGTTCTGTGGGCTTCTGGAGGGCAGGGTGCCAGAAGTGGGGTGATTTGAAAGGTGAGCAGTGCTAGTAGATAAACAGTCCTTGCCCTGCCTGGTGTGGCTCAGTGGATTGAGTGCCGGCCTGCGAACCAAAGGGTCTCAGGTTCGATCCCCAGTCAGGGCACTTGCCTGGGTTGCGGGCCAGGGCCCCAGTAGGGGAGGGGAAGAGGCAAGTACACACTGATGTTTCTCTCCCTCTTTCTTCCTCCCTTCCCCTCTCTCTAAAAATAAATAAATAAACTCTTTAAAAAGAAAAGAAATAGTCCCTAAGAGGCTTACTCTAATGGAAGAGAAGTCACAGACAATGTCACGGTAATGTCATAGTGCTGCTAATCATTAAGCACCGACTGAAAACCCTTAATTAAATACTCACTGCCTATGCGATAAGGTCATAATTCCTTAGTTTGGTGTTAAGTTTTCTTATCTTTCAAATCCTCAGCCCTGGGCTGCACTAACACTGGTGTGTGCACACTAACTACCAGACCATGCGAAGCCCCGGTGCTACAGACTGGGCTTCACATACAGAATCTCATTTCATTCTCATGAGCTCTATGTAGTATGATTCTTCCCATTTTAAAGATGAGGTAAATGAAGCCCAGAGAGGAGAATTCATTCGCCCAAACCAGCTAGTGAGTAGCAGAGCTATTAGGTCTTTCACATGTAATGGCATTGGAAACCAATGGCTACACTGTCCTTACTGAAGGAAGGCGGGGAAGTTTGGGCTCTGATCAGTCTTTTCAGCAGCAGCCCTATGGGTAGTCGGACCTCCCTCCACAGTTCTGGGCTCCTAGCTGCTGTGCCTGACTCAGGACAAATCGGTACCAGGCGTCAGGTCTCAGCCTGCAAGGTGCAGCTCCTTACCTGCACTGATTTCTTCAGCCCTGGCTTGCTGTTGCTCCTTCACCTGCCTCCCCAGGCTGTGCCTGAACTCCTGCTGCATTCTCCGGCTCGTGGTCCTGTCCATGTCCTCCCTAGAGAGGCACTGCATGCTGGCCGGGCCACTTTGGGGCTTACTGACACCGAGACAGGTTATATACCCCTTCCATGGTTGGTCAGGATCCCAAAGGCCAAATTCATGCCTCTTCTTGAACTGCTGCTCCTGTCCTGGAAACTCCTGGACGTTTTGGGGCAGCCAACGTTTTCGTTCTTCCTCTTTCTTCTCTAGCATTTGGGCTACCAGGTCAAAGTGAGAGTGCATTTGGTTGTCACCTGGGAGTGGTGGGCAGGAACTTGGAGAAGGCCCCATGGGAGAGACAGGGCCCACTCAGCTGAGCCTCTGCTCCTAAGGCCCATCTGGTTTGTTCCACCACACACCAGGCCTCAGGCCCCACTCTGAGGCAGAACGGCCCTATGTCAATCCACCCAGTTCTGTGCATTACCCTCCCTTGCAGGCCTGTGGCCTTGGGCTTTTACCGTAAGCTGCCTCCTTGCTCCGCTCTGCTGCCTCCCGAAGCTTCTGCTCTTGCACCTGGCTGTCCAGCGCTCTAAGATCCACCTGATCCCAAAGAAATGTGCTAAATCCTGGTAGAGGCCCAGCAGCAGACCTTAAACTGCTCAGAAATCCTGCTTCAAAATCCTCCTGTAGAGCCCCAGTGTCTAATGCATGGTGTTCCACCATTAGCATGGTCTGTAAGCCCTTCGGTGGTCTAGCTTCTGCCTCATATTCCAACCTCATCTCAGTACCCCCTTCCCTTCTCCCACCCTCAGGGGCGGCGCCCCTCTTCCCCCAGTCTCTTCCCCTAGTCTCTTCCCCTATAGTCCCAATCTCCTTCCCAGGCCCTTCCCACACCTGGGGGTGGGTGCCTCCCCCCTTTCCTTTCCAGCCCCAGGGTGTGCTCAAATCAGGGAGGGGCTATAACAGGCACTGCTATGTTCCTCTTCAGGTGCAAAAGTGAGGTGGTTCTGGGTCCCAAGAAAGTCCTCACTGCACACTCACCCCTATGACTCGGGTCCGCACATCAAAGACTCGGTTTTGTCGCTCTTTTTCTCGATTTCTTCTAGCCTCAATGGCTGCCACCTCCTTGGGATCTGGTGGCAGGTTTAGGTTAAACATCTGGAGAATGGGTGAGGTGGGATGGGCCATCAGTGCTATACCCGGCCCTCATTCCTTTCTGCCCACAGTATCTCACTAGTTAGTGGACTCCCAGTGACTTTACTTCCTGTTACACTTCATGTTAGCGTCTTCCATCTCTGCTAATTCAGGCCTCACCATCTGGTGCCAGGCAGTATCTCCAGGAGCTTCACTGGCCTCCCTTGTTCCAATGTTACCCTATTTCTTTCTCTGCACTGGCTACCAGAGAGATCCTTCTAAAAGTGAATCTCACCATGCCCTCCCCCGCCAGTTTAAAACCTTTAAAAAACTGCTGTAAAGCAAAATGGCTTCCCAGTGTCTACAAGATAAAGGCTAACCTCCATCTGCTAGATTTATAAGGATGTCTCCATGATCTGATCCCTGCTTACCTTTCCAGGCCTCAAACTCATCTGCAATACTCCCCCTTTATTTGCTTTTCCTAACTTTAGGAAATGGCACCACTAGTCCTTCTTTATTTACTTTTATTATTCTGTAGTTAAATGAAAGGCTAGAGGGCTTAATCGCGTCTGTGTTCATTCATATTTTGGGAAGCCCACTTTTGGCATGGGGAGCCAGCCAAAGGCACAGCCAAAAACACTTGTGCAAACATAAATCTTATGTCTCTCACCTGCTTAAAGCCCTTCACTACCTTCCCATCGCACTTGGAGCCAGAGCCAGACTCCTGATGGTGTGCTTTCAGGAGCCGGTCCCTGCACCCCTCTCCGGCTCATGTCCTGCCACTCCCTTGCCACCAGTGCTCCCGGCTCACTGGTGTCAAGTCCTCCATAAAACAACTGCTCCCACCGCAGGGCCTTCTCCTGTTTGCAACGCCATTCCCCAGCTCCCCCTACAGCTAGTTCTCACCTGTTTTGAAAAAACATTTTGTAACTGTAAAATATTAGATACATACAGGAATATATATATACACACACACACATATATATACGTGTTGCTATATGTATATACATCCCTGCGTGTGTGTATATATATATACGTATACATATACTATGTATGCATATACATATATATACACATATACGTATGTATATGTGTATATATATGTATATGCATACATATACAAGAGTATATATATTACTTACATAGAGGTGTGTCCTGATATATACTCCTGTATATATTTATAGACACACACACCTGTATGTAAGTTAGGAAGCATGATAGAGACCCATGTACCAACTGTCCAACTTAGTAGAACACGATCAATACTATTAAGCATCTTGCATCTCTTCTCCCTCATCATTACCCTGAGAGATAACCATTTTCCAAGATGTTACAACTCCCTTACTAATATGCATTAATATACTATGTGTACCATTCCCTGAATACTATCTTAAAATATTTTCTAGTCTTGGAATTTTATAAAATTATCATGCAGTGCCCTGGCTGGTGTAGCTCAGTGGATTGAGTGCAGGTCTGTGAACCAAAGGATCGCGGTCCAATTTCCAGTCAGGGCACATGCCTGGGTTGCAGGCCAGTTCCCAGCAGGGGACTCATGAGAGGCAACCATACATTGATATTTCTCTCCCTCTCTCCTTCCCTTCCTCTCTAAAGATAATTTTTTTTTAAATCTAAAAAAAATTATCATGCAGTATATATTGTTCCACACCTCGCTTTTCTCATTCAGGTTCATTCTATCATTTCACAAATATTTGTGGAGTGCCTCCTGTCAGACACTCTTTTAAGCATTGCGAGACATCAAGGAATAAGTGATAAAAATCTGAGTTCTTGTGGAGGTTATTTTCTAGTGTGGGTGGGCACACAATATAATAAATAGTACATTAAATAGTTTGTAAGATGATGATATAAGTACTAAGGAAAAAAAAGAGAGAGGATAAGGTAAAACGAAAGTGCCAAGGAAATGGGGGGCGTCTCCATTTTAAATATGGAAGTCGGGGGAGACATGACTAAGCAGGTAATAGTTGAGTGAATACTTTAAGGTGAGGGAGTCACCTATGCAGGTATCTAGGACGGCACTCCAGGCAGAGGAAAGAGCAAGTTCAAAGGCTTTAAGATGGACACAAGAAACATGTATTCAAGGGAACAGCAGGAGGCAAGTGTGTGAATGAAGGAGAGGTAGGAGGAAATGTCATTAGAAAGAGAATTTGCAGACCATTGTAAAGGCGGTGGCTTTTACTCAGAGAGAAATGGGCAGCCATTGGAGGGTTTTGAGCACTAGGAGTGATGTTTTGCCTTTGACTTTTAAAGGACAACTCTGATTGCTGTGTTAAGAATAGACTTGGGGTAAGGGAGGCCAGGCTAGAAGCCAGTCAGAAGGCTATAGCAGTTGTCCAGGCAAGAGATGATGGTGACTCACACCAGGTTGGTAATAGCAGCGGTGGTGAGAAGTGGTCAGGTTCTGGATGTATTTTGATGGCAGAGCTGACAAGAATTTCTGGTGGACTGAATGTGCAGTGTGAGAGCAGTACCAAGATAACTTTAGGGTTTGGGCCTATAGAAGGATTATACATGCTATCTCACTGCCCTGAAGGTTAGCCACGTGACCTTGCCCTGCCCTCTCCAGTGTGAGAATTGACATGTGTCATTGCCAAGCAGAACTAAGAGCCATTAGGTGATAACTACTTTTTTCTCTCTTCACTCGCTATTCTGAGGCTGGCAGGGCTCCAGGTAAGGGCCACTCCTTCGGCCGGGATCACTAGGATGATGATGTCAAGCAGAGATGCAGCCAACCCACAGTGGACAAGAAGCAGGAGAAATAAACATGTGTTTTTATAAGCCGCTGAGATTTGGGGGGGAAGTTGTAATCTCAGCATAATTTAGCCTATCCCAACTGACACAAAGGAATTTAAAGCTATAAGGCTGTAAGGCTGTAAGAGACCTCTAAGGGAGTGAGAGTAGATGGTTAAGAATGTCTGTATATATGTATATATGTGTGTATGTATATATCTATCTATATATATATGTGTGTGTATGTATATATCTATCTATATATATATATATAGATAGATATACACACACACACACACACACACACACACGACTCCCAGGGGAGACAGGGAGAGGAAAAACAGCACTGTAGGCTAAGAAGGAATGGCCAGTGAGGTGGGAGAAACACCAGGAGTGTGGTGTCAAAGAAGCCAAGTGAAGAAAGTGATTTTGAGGGGAAAGAGTGGGCAACTGATGATGGGTTAAGAGGAGGACTAAGGACTGATCAATTTAGTAACATGAGCATTGCTGATGACCGTGACAAGAACAGTTTTGGTAGTATTGCAGGTAGAGTTGTCTGAAGTGGGTTCAAGAGAGACCAGGACTCTGTGGCACAAACAACACAGTTTATTTTTTGATTGTAAGAGAAAAACAGGGAGTAACCTCTAGGTTAAAAGAGACATATACACAGGTGGGAAGTTTCCCTAGCATATACCCAGGAGTGGAAGTGCTGAATCCTAGCACTTAAGGAATGTTTAACTTTACAAGATAATGCTAACTTGTTTTTCCAAGGGGATTGTACCAACTTACCCCTTTACTGCAGTGTATAAAAACTCCAGGCACCCCACATCTTCACCAATACTTGGTATTGCAGACTTTTTAATTTTTGCCCATTTGTGAGTATAAAATTATAATTATCAATTTGAATTAGAATTTTCCTTACTGATAATGAGGTTGCACATCTTTTCATGTGTGTTTTGGCTATGTTTGTTTATTTTTCTCTGAAGTGCCCATTCATATCTTTTGTTCATCAAAAAAAATCAGATTGTGCCCTGGCTGGTGTAGCTCAGTGGATTGAACGCGGGCCTGGGAACCAGAGGATCGCGGTTCGATTCCCAGTCAGGGCACATGCCTGGGTTGCAGGCGGGTTCCCTGCAGGCCAACTCCCAGCAGGGGACGCACAAAAGGCAACCATACATTGATGTTTCTCTCCCTCTCTCCTTCCCCTCTAGAGATAAATAAATAAAATATTTTTTTAAAAAAATCAGATTGTTTGCCCTTTTCTTAATTTTAGGAGTTCCTTATGTATTCTACTCACAAATCATTTCTTAGTTTACATGTGGCAGACCTCTTCAATTTGTGGCTGGTCTTTTCACTTGACTATTATTTGACAATAGCTTTTATTATTTAAGAAATCCCCTGAGATCATAAAGATATTCTCCCATATATTCTAAAATTTCTGAAGTCTTGACTTTCTCATTTAAGTTTTTAACCCTTCTGGAATTGCATTTTGTATATGGTACGAGAGGTAGGGACTTAATATGATTTTCCTCCCACAAGCTGCATTTTCTGACAGATTGCTGTCCTTTGGTCATTTTATCCCCTCAGCCTGATGGTGACTGTTTCTTCAAGTTGAACTTCACTTATGACTCCTCTGCTAGGTTCCCTCGACTAAGCCTTTTCACTTTCCTGGACTTAATCCTAAGACTTTAAGACTCTTATGAGCCTCCAGACATCATTTAAAAAATAATTACAGGAATACGATGGCAACCACCAGGCCCTTTCCATGTCAAAGCCTGAGCACCAACCGCAGCCTGCTCATTCTGTCCAACACCACAATATAAGGTCACTGAAGGAGAATATTCTGCAGACGTTTTAAGCTTCTTGAACTGCCAAGGCCACGGCTTTAGTAATGACAGGTAATAAGGTAATAGGGGGATGAAGGGATTGTGAAGAGGGGTATAAAAGATGGGGAACAGAGAGGGGAAAGGGACAGAGAGGGCGTGGGTGCAGAGAAGCAAAGAGGAAGGGGGGCAACAGGGGGGTTGACAAGGGTGGAAGACAGGGAGTAGAGAGAGAATAGGGAGGGGGAGAGCAAGGGGATGGGGTAGCCCTAGGGGGGATGGAGAGGAGGGAATGGCATGGGGGTGAGGCATGAAGAGAGATAGGAATTGGGAAGAAGGGAAGAAGAATAAAGGTTAAAGGTGGAGAACATTGGCTTAGGGATCCTGACTCCCAACGGTTCACACAAAATACCTTTTTCACCAAGGAATCCCAGGCTTGAAGCTCCTAGTTGGGATCTAGGTTAAAGAAGCGAACAAGTAGCTCAGGTCCACCACCGCTCTTGTGCTACAGCGTCAGCTTCTGAACTCTGCTTGGAGGAACAGGAGGGAGGCAGAGGATAGAGGCAGAACCTGTGGCCATAGCTTTCCCCAGCCCACATCACTGTGGCTCCAGAGTACCCTCATCTCCCTTCACACCTCATCCTCCTTCACACCGTATTCCACCTTTAACTTCACCCCACTCCGCCTCCACCCACAGCAAGGTCTGAGCTCACCTAACTCCGAATCACCCCGCCGGCTCCTCCTTCCCATACAGCGCTTCGCTCCCTAGGGTCTATTCCCTATCCTATTCGTGTTTGAACCTTCTAACCCGCTAGGCTAAAGATAGGATCTCCCACCTTCCTCCTGCCCAGGAGGGCATAATCCTGTGACTTCTGCCGCCTCAGCAAGCGTGAGCTCCGATCAGGTCGGTTTCCTGAGATCTCAAAACTACCTCAGTCCTCCGGGAACCGCTACCTTTGCGACTCGCTCGGTAGAGGCGGCGGCCGGTGTTGCCAAGCAACAAGAAAGGAGGGCGGGACCTAACGGTTGTCGTAAGCTCGCGTCCTGGCAACGGGTCAACGAAACTTGCACGCCAGCCGGAAGACCCTCCTCCTGGCACCCTCCTGGGCCGGAAGCAGGAAATCTCGTTTGGCCTGAGTTTATCTCGCGAGATTTGTTATCAGCCCGGCCTGCACTGCGGTGTTTCCCGCGCAGGCTACTCCAGTTACAGTCTTACGGCGCGGCCATTCGTGCAGCCGCTTGCGCCGCCGCCGTCATGGGTTTCCTGAAACTGATTGAGATTGAGAACTTTAAGTCGTATAAAGGTCGACAGATAATCGGACCATTTCAGAGGTTCACCGCCATCATTGGACCCAATGGCTCTGGTGAGATAAACCCCGCTGCCGCACTGGGGACGTCCCGCCCTGGTCCCCTATCCGGCAGCATAGTACAACCCAGCCCCTGGCACCTGAAATGTCGCGAACCCTAACCGGTTCCTTGCCCTTCTTCCTTAGGGGGTTCGGCCGAAACCTACTTTCCTCACTCGGGTGCTCCGACTTGAACCTCTTTCCTAGATGTCAGTTGCCCACGCGCCGCCCCCGGTCTTGCCTGAGTGGTACGCTCCGGGGCTGTACGTTTCCTCTCCCTCTGCCCCCTCCCGCCAAAAGTGGCGGTCCAGAGTCCGCTGCCAGTTGGATCCCCCGCTTTGTGTGAACCCCCCCGGAGATGGGGGGGCCACTGGTAGCCCTCCCAGGGCCTCCAGTCCCAAACGGTACACTTAACCCGTCCCGCTTCACATTGGTACGCTCCACTTTTTTTTTTTTTTTTTACTCTCCTTTAGAGGCGGGCAATTTTGAATATGATACCGAGCGCTCCAGTCTCCAGAGTGCTTGTGGTTTCGACCCTCCATCCCCGAACCTCCATCTCAGAGGTGGAGTTGTCTCTAACACACCCCTGTGCTAGCACTGAAACTGTTAAAAATCAGAGCTGATTCTCGCCAAATTTATCGAATGCTTACTGTCTCATCAGGAGTTTTTCAAGGTGCTGTGGAAACGGCGGAGAATAGAATAAGCCATGCACCCAGGGAGCTTACAATCCAGAGGGGAAAGACGATAATAAAGAAGGAGAAAATAAGATAATTTTCGGCTGTGATAAGTGCTGTGCAGTAAATGAGACAGGTTGATGTGATGGAGTGACTTGGATGGTGTCAGTACTTAACAATAGAAAGAGTAGTCGGTAGTTAACAATACTGTATTGTGTATTTAAACGTTGCTGAGAGTAGATCTTAAAAGGTCTCATCACAAGAAAGAAAATTTTAATTTTGTGAGGCGATGGATGTTAACTAAACTTATTGTGGTTATTATTTTGCAACATATACAAATGTGGAATTATTATACTGTACACCAGAAACTAAGATAATGTTGTGTCAGTTATTTAAATAAAAATGGGGAAAATAAAGAAAGGGTGGTCGTGGGTATGGCCTCTGTGTTATATCTTAACTTCCCATCTCTAGATGATACACCATCTGTTCCATCTAACCCTGTGGAGGGTTTGTTTGGAATCCTACTGTGCTCCTCCACCCTATAGTTGTTTTAGCTAAATCATCTCCTAGCCTAAGGTGGCTGCCTTTGCTGAAGTAGCTTTAACCGAGGGCCTTTTTTGGAGTCTTGACTATGTTTGGCTCTCAGAGCAGACTTTCTCAAGAGTGGCACTATTGATGTTTTCAGCGAGGTAATTCTTTGCTGTGGGGTGGGTCCTGTGCATTGTAGGATGTTTAGTGGCATCCTTGGTTTCTACCCACTAGATGACAGTAGCACCCCCCGCCCCTTAGGTGTGACAGCCAAAAATGTCTCTAGATATTGCTAAATGTCCCCTGGGTGGGGTTGTAAAATCATTCCCCCTCTCAACCTCTTGAGAATCACCGGCCTAGCGGGCTAATGCTTGGGGCTTTACTCCAGTTTCTTAGGATTTTTGTGTGGTGGGAGGAGGCAGGGTGCACCTCTCGGCATTTGGTCCTCTCAACATGGGTAGATTTGTATACCCACCTGTTCCCAAAAATCCCTTGGTCTCACCACTCCACTTACACCCATTCTTCAATGCCCACTTCCACATGGCATTCCTTGATTCACCTCAGTGCATTGCTCTTCTCCTCTGGCACACAGTAGACACTTGGTACATATTAGTGTATATTTTCTCCTGTTTTGTATTCATGTGATATGTTTTTGTATTCTCGTCACTGGTCTATGACTGCTCAGCTCATAATACATGTATTTTAAACATGGTATTTATAGAGAGATGGGGAGGGAGAAATAGAGGGAAACCAGTGTGTGGTTCCCTCTTGCACGCCCCCTACTGGGCATGTACTCTGACTGGGAATGGAACCAGTGAACCTTTGGTTCACAGGCTGTCACTTAACCATTTAGCCACACCAGCTAGGACTCATAATACATATTATAAAAATGTCTATAATAATGAATGGTTGTGAGTAGGAGGGCCTTTGGTTGTGAGATGTTATTCCTGTCCCCAGAGAGCATGGGAGAAGCCTGGAGGTTGCAAATGGGTGTCTGACTCCCGGTCTGTATGTTGTGCTAGTCCTGTTGTGATGAGGGAGACATTGCTGAGTCCGCACCTGTTGTTAGAATAGGACTGCCATTTACTGAGCAACTATTGTGTGTTGAATAGTTTATTTATTAGGACCTTTTACATTGAAATTCTCACAATGCCCCTAGGAGGGAGATCCCATTATCTATGTTTTATATACAAAGAGACAGGCACAAAGAGGTGTGATCACTGTACACACTGATTCTCAGAGGCAGGGTCAGAACCCATGCCTGTCAGAACCCATGCCTGTGCTCCTGCCACTCCAGCAGAGAACTGTGTGCCAAGCATTATTTGAGATAATCCCATGCCTATTGTCTCGTAGAATGTCCCACATTCTGTTTGTCTTAAAGTTTCCTCATGATGTCATTTACTATGTTCCTTTAACCAGAAGGGAGGTCTAAAGACTTGTTTAAATTTAGGTTAAGTATTTTTGGCAAGATACTTCATAGATGCTGCTGTGTCCTTCATATTGTATTACAACAGGAATATGCCTTTTTAAAAAAGATTTTTAGCCCTGGCTGGTGTAGCTCAGTGGATTGAGCGTGGGCTGCAAACCAAAGGGTTGCCAGTTCAATTCCCAGTCAGGGTACGTGCCTGGGTTGCGGGCCAGGTTCCCAGTAGGGGGTGCGTGAGAGGCAACCACACATTGATGTTTCTCTCCCTTTCTTCCTCCTACCCTTTCCCTCTCTCTAAAAATAAATAAATATTTTAATTTATTTATTAAATAAATTTATTTATTTATTTAATTTATTTATTTTAAATAAATAAATTTATTTTTATTTATTTATTTATTTATTTATTTATAAATATTTTAATTTATTTATTAAAGAGAGAAGGGAGGGCAGGAAGAAAGGGAGAGAAACATCAATGTGTGGTTGCCTCTCACGCACCCCCTACTGGGGACCTGGCGTGCAACCCAGGCACGTGCCCTGACTGGGAAGCCAACCAGTGACCCTTTAGTTCACAGACCTGCGCTCAGTCCACTGAGCCACACCAGCCAGGGCAGGAATATGCCTTTTTAAATAAATTGTGGTAAAATACATGAGATAAAATATACTGTTGTCACCACTTTTCAGGGTGCAGTGCAGTAGTGTTAAGTGTATTCACATTACTGTGCAGCTGATTGCCTGAACTTTTTCATTTTACAAAACTGAAACACTATACCACCCATTAAACAACTTTCCTCAGATGCCCCCCTCCCCCCTTTTTTAACTTGATTGATTAAGATCAAACTGTACTGGATTTTGCGTCTTGCTTGTTTTTCCTACTGTGGGCATTTTCTCGTGTCATTAAAGGTTGCAAACAATCTATTCTATAAATGTACTTTTTCCTCGGATAGAGTTCTAGGTTTTGGCTGCTAAAGTAATAATTGCAGAGGGATCATTTTTCTAAGTTTTTGACCCAGGGCTTTGCTTGGGCCCAGTCTTTATGGGGCAGAGCAGTATTTTCTCCTCCCATGAGTCTGAGAACTGAGTGCTTAGGGAACATTTCTGCCCCGCTCAATGTCTCCTTTATTCCTTTTTCTTTTCTCCTTCCCACCTTCTCCTTTTCTTTGTCTCTTCCTCCTTTAGGTAAGTCAAATCTCATGGACGCCATCAGTTTCGTGTTGGGTGAAAAAACCAGCAACCTACGAGTAAAGACCCTGAGGGATCTGATCCATGGAGCTCCTGTGGGCAAGCCAGCTGCCAACCGGGCCTTCGTCAGCATGGTCTACTCTGAGGAGGGTGCCGAGGACCGTACCTTTGCCCGTGTTATTGTTGGTGGGTGAGGCTAGCCGGAAGGCCCTCCTTGAGTCCTGGAAGGTGGTTAGACTAGTTGGCTGAGATGGAAGGGAGACTTGAGTCTTGGCCAACACATGTGTTGTCTTGTAGGGGGTTCCTCTGAGTACAAGATCAACAACAAAGTGGTTCAGCTACATGAGTACAGTGAGGAATTAGAGAAGTTGGGCATTCTCATCAAAGCTCGTAACTTCCTCGTCTTCCAGGTGGGCGTTTTTAACAATTATTGGCTCCCTGCTCTTTGCCCACCCTTGGGCTTGCTCCGTTTCTGATTTCATCTCTGCCCTGAACTAACGTAGTAGTTTCCTCAATGGCTTCCTAACTCCAGTCTGGTGCTTCTAGTCTCCAGATCAGCATCAACCGGGGACATGGTACAAATGCACATTTTCAGGCTCCATCCTAGACCTACAGACTCAGAGACTATGGGGTACAGCCCCGCGATGTGTATTTTACCAACTTCCCCGGGTTGTGGTTATACATGCTAATGTTTGAAGACTCCTGTCATTCAGGAAACACCATCCTTTGGTTCCTGCCTACCTCACTAGCCTCATCTGCCAATACTCTTACCTGCCAACCCTGCATTCCAGCCTAATTAAACCATTTACAGTTCCCCAGATTCACCTCCTTTCTTTGGCCTGTAGGCCTGTGCACATTAATTTTTTTTTTTCTGCATGGAAATAACCTCATCTCTTACTTTCTTGGTTAGATCTTCCCCATCTTCCAAATTCAGCTTAGATGCCACCTTCGGGAGCCTTTCCATGTAGACATTCCTACCAGACTCCTACCTCTAAGCATCACTTAGTCCTTTTCTGTGTGACTTCTTGTCACTGCATATAATAATACATGGTGTTGGCTTTGCTTCTGTCTCTCCTGCTTGCCATGCACCTCAGAGACCGGGAACGTGTCCTCAGAGCCCAACGTGACACGTAGCACCCAGTTGGTGGGAGTAGGTAGGAGGAACTGGGCTGGCAGGGCTCTAAGTGGGGAGAATGTTTTGACCTTTACTAGGGTGCTGTGGAATCTATTGCCATGAAGAACCCCAAAGAAAGGACAGCTCTGTTTGAAGAGATTAGTCGCTCTGGAGAGCTGGCCCAGGAGTATGACAAGCGAAAGAAGGAAATGGTGAAAGCTGAAGAGGACACACAATTTAATTACCATCGTAAGAAAAATATTGCAGCTGAACGCAAGGAGGCCAAACAAGAGAAAGAAGAGGTAGGTGGCCAGGCTACCTCTGGGCCCTGAGAGGCCAGGCTGGGGAGCCAGGGCCTTACTGATGCACTCCCTGCCTCCATACCCCTATTTAAATAGGCTGACCGCTACCAGCGCCTGAAGGATGAGGTGGTCCGAGCTCAGGTACAGCTGCAGCTCTTTAAGCTTTATCACAATGAAGTGGAAATCGAGAAGCTCAATAAGGAACTGGCCTCTAAGAACAAGGAGATAGAAAAGGACAAGAAGCGTATGGACAAGGTAGAGGATGAGCTGAAGGAGAAGAAGAAGGAGCTGGGCAAAATGATGCGGGAGCAGCAGCAGATTGAGAAGGAGATCAAGTAAGAGGCAGGCCTGGGCCTGCAATTTTGGGGAAACCAAGAGGCTGTGCTGTTTCCTAGGGCTTCTCTGAGCCTGGAGTCCAGCACCCGTACTAGTTTCTCTGTTTTCCCCTTGACTTGCATTTCAGACGAATAGAGCATCTAATATTTAAGTACTCAGACTCTGGGTAGATACATACTCGGAAGAGGGAGAACTTGAAAGGGGCGGTGACTTGACAAACGAGAGGAAGCAGTGAGAATCCCAGGCACTGGAGTGGTTGGGAATGCCTTCTTAGAAGAGCAAAACTGGAGCTAGAAGTTTAAGGGACGGGGATTTTAAACGGTTAGGTTAGATGGGAGACAGTTAAGTGAACATGGGGTATTCTTGGAGTTGTTACTGAGGGTTCTGGCCTGGCTGATTGAGGCCAAGGGGGTAGCTTTCCCTTGCAGAGTGCCTGGAATGTGGGGCTGAAGGTTCCAGGGAGCAGTTAGGTTGCCCCTTCTTTGAGGATCTGTGGGCCATTAGGTCCTTATTCTTCCAGGCAGTTCTGTGAGTCTGGCGGTGGTGGGGCTCGGGCCCCCTTTTCTTTGGGTTAAAAAGCCTAAGCACGCTCCTTTATCCAACAGTGCTAACTGGTTTCCCCCTTTCCTCTGGCAAAAGAGAAAAGGATTCAGAATTGAACCAGAAGCGACCTCAGTACATCAAAGCCAAGGAGAATACTTCCCACAAAATCAAGAAGCTGGAGGCAGCCAAGAAGTCCCTACAGAATGCTCAGAAGCATTACAAGAAACGTAAAGGTGACATGGATGAACTGGAAAAGGAGATGCTCTCGGTGGAGAAAGCCCGGCAGGAGTTTGAGGAACGGATGGAAGAGGAGAGTCAGAGTCAGGGCAGAGACTTGACCTTGGAGGAGAATCAGGTAAGTTCTAGGAGGGTTGTGGGCGTGGACGGAGATTGCTGGGTTGACGAGGGCGGACTGGTCACCTGTGTCCTCCTTCCCTGTCTTTAACACAGGTGAAGAAATACCACCGGTTGAAAGAAGAAGCTAGCAAGAGAGCGGCCACCCTGGCCCAGGAGCTGGAGAAGTTCAATCGAGACCAGAAAGCTGACCAGGACCGGCTGGATCTGGAAGAGCGGAAGAAAGTAGAGACAGAGGTGGGCATGCATTATAGGATTGGGGGTGATGGTCCAGAGAAAAGGCAGTAATGGTAGTCTTTTTTTTGTTTTAATTATTGTTCAAGTATAGTTGTCGAGGAAGTAATGACCGTCTTAACTGTAATGATAGTAGCCAACACGAGCAGGCACTTATTGTGTGGTAGGCACTGTACTTAACATGTATTCACTCATTTACTTTCTCTTTTTCCAAATGTGGAAACTGCCCCAAGGCCACCTCATTATTCAGTAGCAGAACCAGGATATGGACCTGTGCAGTCTAGCTCTAGAGCCCAAACACTTTTTTTTTTTAAAGGTTTTTATGTATTTATTTTTAGAGACAGGGGAAGGGAAGGAGAGAGGGAGAGAAACATCAATGTGCGGTTGCCTCGTGCGTGCCCTCCCACCAGGGACCTGACCTGCAACCCAGGCATGTGCCCTGACCGGGAATCAAACTGTTGACCCTTTGGTTCGCAGGCCAGCACCCAATGCAGTGAGCCACAGCAGCCAGGGCTAAAGCCCACACTCTTATCAAGTGTACTTCACTTACTGCCTTCCTACTAACAATTGTAGTAAAACTGTAACAATAATAGAAAATTGTTATACTACCCCAGGAGCTTACAGTGTTCCAGGTATTCTGCTAAGCACTTCTTTTGGTGGTAAGCATTAATATTAATAGCTACCCTATATTAAACACTTTCTATGTATTTCTGAAGTATAAGATACCTACATTTTAGAGATGAAGGGCCCAGAAAGCTTTACTTGGCCTTGGTTTGAGCCTCCCTGAGTGGTGAGGAAGATAGGCCAGGCTGTGTAGAACACTGTGAGAGTTTCTCCTTGGGCCCAGGGAGGCCCCATCAGTCAGTACAGCCACTCCGAGCACTTGTCTGCGTGTCTGCTTTTTAGTAGGCCTCCTGCAATAGTGACAGATTGTTCTGGACTCTTGGGCTCTTGGATAAGTAAGCCTGGGCCCCATGGTCTTGGAGTTCACTTGCGCTCAGCCCCTGGTGATGGAGTATATTGGTTTCTCTCCCAGGCCAAGATCAAGCAAAAGCTGCGAGAGATTGAAGAGAATCAGAAGCGGATTGAGAAACTGGAGGAGTACATCACAACTAGCAAGTATGTGTCTCTGCAGCCTTCCCTCTTACTTCCAGGCCTGTTCTTGTGAACCTACCTATCCCGACCCTCCCCAGGCAGGACCCCCAGAGGCTCCCTCAGCCCAGAGTATTTTCCGAGCAGCCAGGGTAACCCCTGTGTACCCTTACCTTGGTAGGCAGTCTCTAGAGGAGCAGAAGAAGCTAGAGGGGGAGCTGACAGAGGAGGTGGAGATGGCCAAGCGGCGTATTGATGAGATCAATAAGGAGCTGAACCAGGTGATGGAGCAGCTGGGGGATGCCCGGATTGACCGCCAGGAGAGCAGCCGCCAGCAGCGCAAGGCAGAGATTATGGAAAGCATCAAACGCCTGTATCCTGGCTCTGTGGTAAGAGTGCAGAGAGAACTCATTTCCTGAGCACTTATTTTCACTCGGACTCAGGTCGTTTCCCCAGCAGCCCTGTGAGGACAGGATCGCCAGTTCTCTTTTTACAGCTAGGGAAACTGAGACTCAGAGAAGTTAAGTGACTTGCCCAAAAGGGCACAGCTTATGAGTGAAAGAACTGCATTTCACACCCAAGTTGTTCTGACTGTTAAAGAACCTCATGTTCTGTTTATCACACCAGCTATATCATCCTGAAGGTTTCCTCTTGCTTTGGCCACTCTCCTGTGGGAGGAGGGGGAACTAGAGAGGCCTTCGGAAGGGGGAGGGGCCATGGGGCAGAAGTTAGTCTCTCCGGAAGTAGCTCTGTGCGGGCTTCAATCTGAGCTCCCTTGGCATGTACCAGCTGGATCACTCATCGGGCTTTTATCAGGTTTCTTGGCCTCTTGAACCAAATCCTGAGTTTCCTCCATATTATCCCTCTGTTGCTGTGATCCTGTCCCTGGATTCAGTTTAGTTAGGTTCCATTGCTGATCCCTCCTCTAGACACTGCTGGGACGGGGTTCATATGGGTGAATTAGGCTCAGTGCCTTGAAGATATTTCCCTTTATCTGATAGTTCTTAGGGAACCATGGTTTGTTTGGGTGGGGGGGGGCAGAGAATGGGGGAAATAAACTAGGAAAAGAGATTTCTTTTGCTGGGTGCTTGTGAAAATTTGCTTAAGGTATATAGGGTATCTGGCATGGTGTCGGGTGGTAGTGGTCTGTGGAATGGTAAAACTGAGGATCAGAAAGACAACTTTGGATTCAGACATGACTTCCTTAAAGTCATTGCTGCTTCGGAGCCAGGGGAGGCTTTTTCTTCATAGCCAGGGGGCTTATGTTCCTGCTATGGCCTCCGGTCTGCCCAAGCTTGGAATTGGGGTTTCTGAGCCAGCTCCCCAAAGCCTCGTGCTTCAGTTTTCTCTTCCGATGTCTCCAGTACGGCCGCCTCATTGACCTCTGCCAGCCCACACAAAAGAAGTATCAGATTGCTGTAACCAAGGTTTTGGGCAAGAACATGGATGCCATCATCGTGGACTCAGAGAAGACAGGCCGGGACTGTATACAGTATATCAAGGAGCAACGTGGGGAGCCTGAGACCTTCTTGCCTCTTGACTACCTGGAGGTGAGGCCAGTGGCAGTGGGATCAAGACGGTCTGCTAGGGACCCTCCTCCTCGTAGCCCTCCGTGTTCTGCCACCTACTGAGCTGCTGCTTCCTACAGGTGAAACCTACAGATGAGAAACTCCGGGAGCTGAAAGGGGCCAAGCTGGTGATTGATGTGATTCGCTATGAGCCACCTCATATCAAGAAGGCCCTGCAGTACGCTTGTGGCAATGCCCTTGTCTGTGACAACGTGGAGGATGCTCGCCGCATTGCCTTTGGAGGCCACCAGCGCCACAAGGTATGGATTCTGGACAGATTGGAGCTGGACAGGCTTAGCATTGGAGAGTCCTCTTTTCACCTTCTCCTTCTCTCTTCTCCCTTCTGTGTGTAGACAGTGGCACTCGATGGGACCCTGTTCCAGAAGTCAGGAGTGATCTCTGGCGGGGCCAGTGACCTGAAGGCCAAGGCACGGCGCTGGGATGAGAAAGCGGTAGACAAGTTAAAAGAGAAGAAAGAACGGTTGACAGAGGAGCTGAAAGTAAGCCACATAGCAGTACCGTCCCCAGGACTGGGGGTCCTAAGCTCAGGACTGCCACCTCCTTACCACCCTATGCTTCTTTCTTGTCCATTTCAGGAGCAGATGAAGGCAAAGCGGAAAGAGGCAGAGCTACGTCAGGTACAGTCTCAGGCCCACGGACTGCAGATGCGGCTCAAGTACTCACAGAGTGACCTGGAACAGACCAAGACACGACATCTGGCCCTGAATCTGCAGGTGGGGCCTGGCCTCAGCCCTGTTTTGTTTTTTTCTTTTTTAAAAGATTTTATTTATTTACTTTTAGAGAAAGGAGAGGGGAGGGAGAAAGAGGGAGAGAAACATCAATGTGTGGTTGCCTCTTGCGCACCCCCTAGCGGGGACCTGTCCTGCAACCCAGGCATGTATCCTGACTGGGAATCGAACTGGCGACCCTTTGGCTCGCAGGCTGGCACTCAATCCACTGAGCCGCACCAGCCAGGGCAGCCCTGTTTTTTAAAGGCCATCTTTCCATTCCTGGCCTAGGTTTCTCTGAGGGTAGGAACTTGTCCCACTTTCCTCTCTCCTCCCTAGCTGTTCCAGGGAATTAAGCACAGCATAGAGTCAGACAACCAGGGGTTTAAATCTTGGCTCTGTGTGACATTATGCAAGTTACTTAACCTTTCTCTTAGGTAGTTTTTTTTAATAATTTGTAAAGTGAGTTAGAATACTACCTGCTTTATAGAGTCATTGTGAAGATTAAATGAGTTAATACA
Organism: Sturnira hondurensis; assembly: GCF_014824575.4. Taxonomy (NCBI): domain Eukaryota; kingdom Metazoa; phylum Chordata; class Mammalia; order Chiroptera; family Phyllostomidae; genus Sturnira; species Sturnira hondurensis. The sequence goes on along the minus strand of NW_028094412.1, from coordinate 40,905 downwards.
GGTAAAGAGGTTAGACTGATTCCTTACACTCAGTAAATGTTACGTGCTATTATTAGCATAATTTATTCATTTAATAAATATTTGAGCTTTTGAAATTGAATTGCAAGTGAGCTGTAGGCATTTCAGTACCTGTGGGTGGGGATATTCTCCTAGATATGTTAATGTGTTTGATCATGAAGTACTTCCCCAGGCCACCCTGAAGGTGTTATGCAATGTGTTGTGTGTGTGTGTGTACGTGTGTGTGTAGTTTTGCCTTTTTCTAAAATCAAAAAGTCTGAATTCTAAAACATATTTGACCGTAAGAGTTATGCATAAGTTTTGCATACGTTTACCGTGTGCCCAGCCCTGTGGTTTGAAGCTGTCTGGCTGGAGGCCAGGGAGGAAGCTGTGTGATAGTTTGAGGGCTGACGGAGCTTTGACTGATGCTAAGTCACGTTCTCTCGGCATGTGGAGAGCTAGCTCTTTGAGTTCGTGGGACCAGCGTGCTTGGGTTGCCTCTTTTCCTCCAAAGAGCCTGGTCTCCTTTTACCTTCTCAACCCCTTTTCCTACAGGAAAAGTCCAAGCTGGAGAGCGAGCTAGCCAACTTTGGGCCTCGCATCAACGATATCAAGAGGATCATCCAAAGCCGAGAGAGGGAAATGAAAGACTTGAAGGAGAAGATGAACCAGGTTGGTGGGGGATGAGCCACACTGGCGTGTGCGTCTGGTCAGGACTGGGGCTGGAAGCAGCACTTTGACCCAAAGGGCTTTTGCCCTCCTTTGCTTCTCTCAGGTAGAGGATGAGGTGTTTGAAGAATTTTGTCGGGAGATCGGTGTACGTAACATTCGGGAGTTTGAGGAGGAGAAGGTGAAGAGGCAGAATGAAATCGCCAAGAAGCGGTAAGTGGAAGTGCAGAGAGTGCAGTCAGTGCCTTTGAGACCCCAGCCTGGTGTCCGGCAAAGTCAGGCGCCACGAGGCCGGGAGCAGCTCTCACAGAGATGGGCATGTATTGCAGACCAGCCTTAGAGGACGGGGCCACCGGGGAGGTGGTGCAGCACAGTCCAGTGGTTAAGAGTGCCAGCTTTAGCCCTGGCTGGTGTAGCTTAGTGGATTGAGTGCGGGCCTGCGAACCACACGATCGCGGTTCGATTCCCAGTCAAGGCACATGCCTGGGTTGCAGGCCAGTTCCCGGCAGGGGACACATACATTGATATTTCTCTCTCTCTCCTTCCTTTCCCCTCTAAAAATAAATAAATAAAATCTTTAAAAAAAAGAAATTTAACTTTATAAAAAAAAAAAAGAGTGCCAGCTTTAAATGTGGTTTACCTGCATGAAAAATCCCAGCTCCACAACTCATGATGTTGGATGGTGACTTGATCTTTTTGAGCCTCAGTTTCTTTATCTATAAATGGGATAATAATGACACCTGTCTCATAGCATTGTTGAACAGATCAGGTGAAATAATCCTTTTGAAGTTTTTCACGTATATTTAGCACCTACTAAGAGCAATAAATACTAGCTTTCATTATCGTTATCATGCTGATGGGTAATGCAGGGGAACAGGAATGAAATTCTAAGTTGGAAAGATAGCAAGAACAAAACAACGTTTCTCTTCTCTTCTCCACTTCAGTTTATTCATTTGTTCCATTAACCTTTCTTGAGTACCTCTTGTTGTGTCAAGTTGTCCTGTGCTGGGTATTGGACGGGGGTGGGAGATGAGGATAAGATGGATGAACACAACGCACTCTCCCTGAAGGAGTTCATCTACTGGACCCTGGGCCTCAGTCGGCAGTTCATCCAGCCCATAACCCGTACAGTAAATATTCATTGCTCTTCCACCCCCAAGCCAAGTTCAAGGGATATAGAACTGAATCAGAGACTGTCCCTGCCCTCAGGGAGCTAAGTTGTGGAGTCGTAGGGGAGACAGACGAGTGGATCGGCAATTTCGGAACAGTGTGATCGATGCTGTGCCCTAGGTAGATACAAAATACAGAGGAAATGGTCAAGGAACTGCAGATGAACCAGAGGGAAAAGCAAAAGGATAGACTCAATAGAAAACTGGACAGAGGACGTAGTTAGCATTCCATGGAAAGGGAAGCTCGAATGCCTAATCGCAAATAGATGTCCGTCGCATTCCTGATCAGAGAAATGCAAAGCAAAACAGTTTAGTGGTATTGGGTGAAAGTGAGTCTATGTAAACCCTATGACTTAGCAAAGCCACTCCTGGGCATACTCGTATATTCCAGAGAGAGTGTTGTCACAGGCTCACAAAGGACCACACTCAGGGTTCATCTCGTCGTACTTTGTGGTAGTAGGATGCTGGTGGCAATGCAGACAGCCATCCCTGGGGGAAGGTCTAAGTTAAATGTGATGAATATACAGACTATTGACACCGTATAGCAGTTGAAAGCAAGAACTAGAGTCACAGGCAGCCCCTTGGGTATATTTATAACGCTGTGCATTTGTGTAAATTTAAAAACAAAATGACATTTTACAAGGATCTGCATATTTAAGGCTATATACATATGTATGCAACTATGTGTGTGTGTGTGCGTGTGTGTCACTTTGGAGTACATGCTCAGTGTAAGGAAGATAATGGCAGTGAAAATCAAGGATTGAGCAGACGGAGGAAGGGACTTGCGCAGGCGGCAGTCATAAGTGTATTAAGAACTGCGGAATGTTATTAAATCAGCCGGGCCTAAAAGGGAGGAGGAATCCAACAAAGTGCAATAGAAACGAAGAACCTGCTCACAATCTTGAGGAAAGGTTTTATAGAATGAGGAATGATAAACCGGAGTGAGGAGGCTTTAGCCGGCCTGGCTGCAGAGAGTCCCAGGCAGTGAGAACAGCATGCTCAGAGGGACCGTGCCTTGTTGTGGAAACTAAGTAGTTTTGAATGTCTGGAGCATAGAAATGGGATCACGTGGAAGGCAGGGATGGTGGAGAGGTCAGCGGGGGCCAGATCACAGACAGCTTTTATGAGTCATGCTTAGGAGATTGGACTTAAAATTGCATAGCTGAAAATTATGCAGTTAGTTATATTCCATTTGGAGTATAGTGACTAATATTTTTAAACTGCTAGCATGACATCTGGCAGCATCTGTCATACCGTATTTGGGGGTGGGGGTGGGGGTGGAAGTTAGCCCTGCTTGGCCTGCTAAGTATCTGTATGCTGCTTACATACTCTGAGTGTTTGAAGAGATTGGAAGGAGGGCAATACCAGGAATCTAGTCTTTTCTCCATGGTTTTTACTACCCCAGATCTGCCCCTTAAAAGTTCTGGGATCTTGGGGTGAGGATGCACATGTGGGGGGCGGCAATGGGAAAGGGTCAGTATGAGCTGAATACCTCGCCATAATGATGGTAACTAAAATTTCCTGAGTACTTACTGTGTGCTAGGCATGGTTCTAAGGACATTATACATATTAACTCATTTTTAAAAAAACTCCCAGTAATTCCAAGTTAAGTACTATTATTATTTCCATTTTACAGATGAGGAAACAGAAGCGCGAGAGGATAACTGACTTGCCTGAGAGCACACTGTTAGTAAATGGCAGAGTTGGGATACAGGTCCTGTCATCCCACCACATAATACTGCACTGATGCCACTGGCAGGGACGTCAAGCCCATTTTCACCAGGGGCCACATTCAGCTTCGAGGTTCTCTTAAAAGGGCTCAGTGTAATTTTAGGGCAGTATATATGGAACTACCCCTTAACAGTTAAGCGAGAGATGGGCACTGCCGCCGGGTAGAAACAAGGTGGAGGGCTGGATTCGGCCCTCGCGTCTTGTGTTTGGCACCTGTTATACCTGCGTTACAATCTTGCATTTGCCATTTACTAGCTCTCTGGCCTTGGGCAAGGTCTTTTACCTCTTGGCCCCAGTTTCCTCTTTTGTGTAATTAGGGTGGTAGTGCCTATTTTTTTCCCTGGCTGGTGTGGCTCAATGGATTGAGTGCCAGATGGTGAAGCCAATGGTTGCCCGTTTGATTCCCAGTCGGGGCCCATGCCTGGGTTGCAGGCCGCGTCCCCGGTAGGGGGTGCACGAGGGGTAGCCGCACATCGGTGTTTCTCTCCCTCTCTCCTTCTCTCCCTAAAAATAAATAAATAAAAATCTTTAAAAAATAATGACTATTTGTTGATTGGAGGATTACAGGTAATATATTTAAAGTACATAGAAGCTTAATAAATTGAAATTATAGCTGGTGGGTTCAGGTGGACCTCTTTGTGCTTCCATCTAGGGCAGGGGTTATGGAGTTCTTCAGTGTTTAAAGGAGGACTAATGAATTTTGGCCCACTCCCCCCTGCCTTATGCTGTTGCCACAAGGCTAGGCTGAGGAACTTAGTTCTCTAACTTCAGGGAACGATTTTATGTGGGTTTAAATGGATAAGCTGAGTGGAGACTGAAATTCAGTAGTAATCCTGGGTCCCTTATGCCCTGGGCTTAGTTCTCCTTTCTACCCACAGTTTAGAGTTTGAGAATCAGAAGACTCGCTTGGGCATCCAGTTGGACTTTGAAAAGAACCAACTGAAGGAGGACCAGGATAAGGTGCACATGTGGGAGCAAACAGTGAAGAAGGATGAAAATGAGATCGAAAAGCTCAAGAAGGTAAGGAAGGAGAGCCTGAAGAGAGACCAAAAACAGGGAGAGGAAAATGGAAGAGATATGAGCGAAGGATAACACTTACAAATTATAAAGCTCTAATCAAAATCACACCCACCTCAGTAGACTGAGCGCCAGCCTGTGAATCAAAGGGTCACCAGTTTGATTCCCAGTCAGGGCACGTGCCTGGGCTATAGGCCAGGTCCCCAGTGAGGGGGCATGTGAGAGGCAACCACACACTGATGTTTTTCTATTTTTCTCCTTCCCTTCCCCTCTCAGAAAATAAATAAATAAAATCTTTAAAAAGAGAGAGAGAAATAAGAAAAATGCCAAGACCTAACTAGGAAATAAAACGGGGCTTGTGGCAGGAACAGTTTAAGAAAAGATTCAAATAAGCCATAAACATACACGTAATTTAGTTTCTAGAAATCACAGAAATGTGGACTAAAGCAACCATCACATGTAATTTGTTTTTTATCACATTACCCAACATTTTTTTTTTTTTTTTAAGGATAATGCTCACTACTTGTCATGGTGCAGGAGACCACCTTTTTAAGCCGTGTGGCACCAGGTACCCAAAGTGTGGGCACTGCCTTGTGCACACAAGTTGACGTTTCTGACAAGCATTTATGGTTCCATATGGGAAACTATCCAGTGTCCCCTGGGAATTAGGGATTCGGGAAATTATACTACATTCATACAAGTGTTTGTGTAGTTTAATGGTCTTCAAATTTTAGTAATACATGGACCCTCCTTTAGAGAATTTTCCCCAAGACCTCTTGTATTGGGTTTTAAAAAATCCTTAATGTTGCTTAAACATATATACAAACATGCACAGGGCGGGGCAAAAGTAGGTTTATAGTTCATGTGGAAAACAAAAATAATAATATAAGGGTGAACTCTGTTTTGTGTACTTAGAACTGTGAACCTACTACTTCCTCACCCTGTACACTTGGAGCATTTAACCAGAAAGCCAGTACAGAGTTACAAGTTGAATTTTATGATTAACCACATTAATTCAGTGCAGCAGGTGATGGTGTGCTGTGTCATTCATCCCTTTTCGCAGTGTGTCTGTGTGGCTCACTGCCACAGCTAAGTTCCTGTGAGTTGAGTGTGCCCGCGCTGCTGGGCTGTGGCCTGTGGCCTGATGACTCACTTTCCCCACACCTCTTCTCTTTAAATTCAATTCCAGTGAAATCCTTGTTCCTCAAAGGACCTCACTCCTGAGGTCCTTTGGTCCATATGTGACTTCTTTGTCTGTCTTTGTGGTTGGTTTGTGTATTTTTTTCATTGAACGTCAATGTTGAAAGTAGTCCTCTTTGGTGTCACCAGAATCTTAAGTACAAATGCAGATTGGGCGGTAAAGTTCTGGGGCAGGACTAGGTATCTAGATGATCCAGAATCACGGGTTTCCATGACTGTGACTTTTCGCTTTTAAATCATTTTAAACTTAGCAGAAAGCTGCAAGAACAGACCAAAGAACTCCCATCTACCCATCACCAAGATTCATCATCAGTCATTAACATGTTGCTGTGTTTGCTTTTGCATACTCTGTGTCTGCGTGTTATTTTTTATACGTCCCCTTCAGGTGACTTAAAGATCAAAATGAAAACAAAACGTTCTTTTAAACAGTCAGACCATTATAAATAAGACTAGAGCCCACTGTGGCTCTGCCCACTGTGGCTGACCACTCTCGTTCCCAGTCCCCTTACTCTTCCTGGGGCTTAACTCCATGGAGTGTGTGTTCTTCCAGACCTGCAGGTATCGACTTAACTACTTTTACATTCATATATGTATACTCATAGAAAAAAATGCCACCGTGCTGTTTGGGTTTTAAAGAAAATTAATCTTACACAGCTCAGAACAGTAGTTTTAATGTGGAAAAGATGCTCAAGTATAAGATTAAGTCAGAATACCAAATTTTAGAGACTTCCGCCAAGATGGAGGCATAGGTGGAAACACTGAGCCGTCTCCCACAACCAAGTTTGAATACAACAAAGGTTTGGAGAAACAAAGACACAGCCAAAGGACAGAAAATTGAATTATACGAAGTCCGACTACATCCGACTACATCTAACCGTTCAACGGGGATGGTAAGAGGGGCGGAGCCAGCAGCGAGCAGGGTCAGGCAGGACAGGTCAGGCAGCCCAGAACCAGTCGGGGTGCGGGGCAGACTGACCTCGGTCGCACATTCGCGCACAGTGAGACGGACCACGCAGACCCCAGGGGGTGAGGGCTGATGGCGGTGGCACACTCGCGTGCAGTGGGACGAAATGCGTGGGCCTGGTGACGGCAGCAGCTGCGGCACCGGTGAGGGCTGCGGCGGCAGGCGGCAGGCGGGACGCCATAGTCCCTCTTTGACCCCGCCCCCACATACAGCGTCACAACCCAGCGACTTAGTTGCCCTGCTCTAGTGAACACCTTAGGGCTCTGATCCTGCTACGGAACAGGCACGAACAGCCCAAAAGGTGGCGCAAGAAGAACTCAAAGTCCCAGAGCCAATAACTCTCAGTGACCGAGAAATTGGAGCCTCTCAGAAGCACAATTCAAGACACTGTTTATCAGGATGCTCACAGAACTGGTTGATTATAGTCACAAATTAGAGGAACATATGAAGGCTAACTAATTGAAATGAAGGGAGATGTCCAGGAAACCAGTAGCGATGGAAAGGAAACTGGGACTCAAATCAATGTAATGGACCAGAAGGAAGAACGAAACATCCGACCAGAAAGGAATGAAGAAATGAGAATTCAAAAAAATGAGGAGAGGCTTAGGAACCTCCAGGACATCTTTAAATGTTCCAACATCCGGATTATAGGGGTACCAGAAGGGGGAAAGAAACAGCCACCAGTGGAACACTTACTTGAACAAATAATAAAGGAGAACTTCCCCAGTCTGGCAAAGGAAATAGACTTCCAGGAAATCCAGGAAGCTCAGAGAGTCCCAAAGAAGTTGGACCCAAGAAGGAACACACCAAGGCACATCATAATTACATTAGCCAAGACTAAAATGAAGGAGAGAATCCTAGAAGCAGCAAGAGATAAGGGGACAGTCACCTACAAAGGAGTACCCATCAGACTGTCAGCGGATTTCTCAAAAGAGACCTTCCAGGCAAGAAGGGGCTGGGAAGAAGTATTCCAAGTCATGAAATTCAAGGACCTACAGCCAAGATTGCTTTATCCAGCAAAACTCATTTAGAATGGAAGGATAGATAAAGTGCTTCTCAGATAAGGTCAAGTTCAAGGAGTTCATCATCACCAAGCCCTTATTATGTGACATGCTAAAAGGACTTAATAAGAAAAAGAAGATGAAAAATATTAACAGTGAAAGGACAGCAAACCCACAGTTATTAACAACCACACCTAAAACAAAAACAAACCAAGAGGACAGCTAGATCAGGAGTTGGAACCATAGAAATGAAGAACACATGGAGGGTTAGCAACAGGGGAGTGGGAGGAGGAGAAGGGGGGAGAAGGTACAGACAATAGCATAGACAGTAGGTAGAAAATAGGGGGGAGGGCAAGAATAGTGGGGGAAATATAGAATCTAAAGAACTTGAGACACATGGTTATAAACTAAGGGGGGAGAAGGGTGGGGGAGGGAGTGTGCCGGGGGGAGGGGAATGAAGGGGGGGAATAGAACAACTGTAATGGTATAATCAATAAAATATATTTAAAAAAAAAAGAATACCGAATTTTAATTACATTCTCATCTCAACTATGTAGAGCTGTGTATAAGTAATGCTGTGAGGAAATAGGCTAAAATATTGATCAGTTATCTTTAACTACTGGGATTATGAGTGATTTTTTTGTCCCCACTATGTAATACTTTTTCTATACTTGGAACTTTCCTACAGTAGGCAGCCGGTAAAATGGAGGCAGCCAGGTAATTTAGAATAAGCTAAAAGAAGTTTATGGGGTGATGGGGGTTTGTGAAAGCAGAACTCATTGAACGGAGGCTCCCACAAACTGGTGGAGAGAGCGGGGGCCGAGGGGGGCGATCCTGAGGTGAGATAAGGAGCCTCACCTCTCGTCCTGTTCCCTTTGTTGGGACCAGGAGGAGCAAAGACACATGAAGATCATAGATGAAACCATGGCTCAGCTCCAGGACCTGAAGAATCAGCACCTGGCCAAGAAGTCAGAGGTGAATGACAAGAACCATGAGATGGAGGAGATTCGTAAGAAACTGGGGGGCGCCAACAAGTGAGTGGGTTCAGGCCTGGGCTTGGGACAATTAGGTAGAGCAGACAGCTGGCCGGATTTGGGTCTCACTTATCTCCCTGGATCTCCTTAGGGAAATGACCCATTTACAGAAAGAGGTGACAGCCATTGAGACCAAGCTTGAACAGAAGCGCAGTGACCGCCACAACCTGCTACAGGCCTGCAAGATGCAGGACATCAAGTTGCCCCTGTCTAAGGGCACCATGGACGATATTAGTCAGGAAGAGGTGAGTATCATGGCTGGTGGTGGGAGTAGGCTGTGAGCTATATTACCCAGGGAGAGCAGGGGAGAGAGAGAAGGATGGTGGGCAAGGATGATGGGGCCACATAAAGGGGGATGGCAGGGTAAGGTGAAAGGCAGGAGCCTGCCATGAGAGGGAAGCTGTATGGCAGTAGGCAGTCGGTAGGCGAGGAGAAGATATAATCGTTCACTAACCTTAGGACTTGAGCTAGGTTAGCTCCAGCAGGTGATAGATACTGGTAGGGTAGGAATTGAGGGGCATTAGCCAAAAGGAAAGGAAGGTCGAAGCCGGAGGACCTGAGGAATAATAGCTTAGCTGCAGTGAGGGAGGTTGGCCAGGAGAGGGTTGGGTAGGGGGCATCGGCGGTGCAGAGAAGATGAAGCTTAGTCACAGGAAAGGGAGGGACACTAGCTGATAAAGGAGCCAAGGCATTTTATCCATTGGGAATGGAGATTGGTATCAAGAGGTGGGAATGTTTACTGAGAGGAGGTTTGCTTATGTTTTATCTTCTACCTGGACGTGTATATCAGTTTCACATGTCGTTCTCCCTCCCCTTCTCCAAAAGAACATTTCAGTTTAATTCAGCAAAATATTTTGAACACCAGAAATGCACCAGGCCTCATGGTATCACATGACATAATTACCCCTAATTTGAACCACAGTTCTGCTGGGCAGTCATTGCCCCGTGTTAACAGATGAGAGAACTTGCATCTACCAGCATGACTCGCCCAGGATCATACCCTTGGCAGGGATAGAGCCCAATTTTGAACTCAGATCTTCTGCCCTCAAAGCTGTTGTCTTGCTCCCAGGTGCTTTCTCAGTCATTGAAGGCTGCAAAGGACCCCCCCGCCCCTTCAGGAGGGGCCCTCACATTGCCAGTCTGCTTCATTCCATTCTCTGTTGCCATTGCAGGGTAGCTCCCAGGGGGAGGATTCCGTGAGTGGTTCCCAGCGAACTTCCAGTATCTATGCCCGAGAGGCCCTCATCGAGATTGACTACGGTGACCTGTGTGAGGATCTGAAGGTGAGGATTGGCTTCCGGGGTGGGGGACATCTCCCCAGCAGTCCAGAGAGAGGGTCAGCTCATCTGGGGGCTATCTGGAGACCAGGACCAGAAAGAAGGGCAAGCTGGCAAGGGAGGGAGGCTCGAGTTTTGATTCAGGGCCTCCCCTTACATGCACACACAGATGCCTGCACATCTCCCCTGCCCTCAGGTGCGCCTGTTCTGCCTGCTGCTCATCTTCCCCTTCCATGCATGGACGCTTCTTAGGCCTAAATTCACACACAGAGAACAGGTTTCTGAACAGATAGATCTCAGCGCTTGTTCCCAGGCATTCTTTCCTTCTCACTTGGCCTTCTCTCATCCTGGCTTGCTCTTTCACTCCCCTGCCTTCAGCTGCCATCTCTGTGCTAGGTCCCATGGGTACTTCAAAGCCCAGCTTTGAAGGGCTTCTCTTCCCCAAATCTGCCCCTTCTTCTCAGAGCCAGCCAGTTTCAAACCAGAAATCTGAGCGCCATCCTTGATTCCCTCTCTCACTCTGCCTATTCAGTGAATTACCAAGCCCTACCATTTTATCTCCTAAATATTCGTTGAATTCTCTTTTTTTCTGGTCCCACTAGTACAGGCCACTTTCACTTCTCACGTGGAGGAGCTGCCTAAATAGATTCTGATGCTTTCCAGTCCATCATTGTAGTCAGGGGGACTTGATTTTTTTAAACTTTTTATGGAAATTTTCAAATACACACAGAAGTACAGAGAATGCCACAATGAACCCCCAGATACCCATCACCCCGCTGCAGCAATGAGCGACATATGGTCAGTCTTGTTTTTTATATCCTTCCATCTTCCCATTGGCCTGTTTTATTTAAATCAAATTCCAGGTATTATTCCATTCACAGAAGGACTCTTTTAAAAATGTAACCACGGTATTATGCCAAAAATAATTTTACTAACAACTCTGTAATGGTCTAATACTTAGTAAATGGTTAGATTTCCACGAATGCCCCATAAATATCTTTTTTTTTCTTTTTCTTTTTTTTTGCACAGTTTCTGTGTTTAAATCAGGATTCAAGTGAGGTCCATATGTTGCGATTGGTCTCTTCTAGTCTATAACATTTTCTTTTCCCTTTGTATTTTTTTTTCTGCCTATTTAGGGAAGAAACTGGGTCATTGGACCTGCACAATTTCTTACATTCTGAATTTGGCTGATTATGTCTCATGATGTTATTTAACATGTTCTTCCCTCCCCTGTATTTCCTGTACACTGGTGCTTAAATCTAGGGTTTGATTGGATTCAGGTTCGTTTTTTAATTTTTGACAAGAATATACCCCAGTCGGTGCTGTGTACTTGTGAACTTCCTTCTGCATAGCGTCAGTGGGCACTGAGTGCCAGTCCCATCTTTCTAACAGAACTGATCAGTGCTCACCGTTGCTTGTGAAACATGCTTGTCAAAAACTCAAGGATCCGATCAAGCTTTTGTATCCATCCTATAAGAAACACTGGTGCCGGAGGAACATGTTAAATAAAAGCTCGGGGATGCATTCAGCTAAATCCAGACTGGGAAACTAGAGGACAAAAGATCTGTTCTCTTCCATAAATAAATGGGAAGAAAGGAAAATATAGAGGGAGGACTTTTATAGACGATAGGAGACAAATCAGCCAATTGGAATGTGTGGCCCTCCCCTGAATCCAAAGAAAAGAGAGGAAGGGGAACTTTTAGGTTAAATGAGGTTTAAGAGACATACATCATCCAGTTGCAGTGTGTATACTTTATTTGGAACTTGCTTTGAAAAACCTGTACAAATTTTTTTTAAATAAAACAATCAGGATGATTTGAACATAGACTAGGTAATTTATGATGTCGAAGAATTGCTGCTAAGATTTTTTAGGTGAGTTAGTGGTATTGGGTTTTATTTTAAACTGTCCTGTCTTTTACAACAGTGGTTCAAAATTGGGGTGGGGTGGGGTTTGCATCCCTAGGGCACTTTCAGTAATGTCTGGAGATAACCCGTCACACGTACTTGTCACAACTGCAGCGGAGGTTACTGCTGGCATCTGGCCCGAAATGTCAGTAATGCTGGGATTCAGACACCCGGTATTAGAGCTACATATTGAAATATTTGTACATGGTATGTCTGAGACTTAAAAAGATTTGATTTATTTTAAGAGAGAGAGGAAGGGAGGGAAAAAGATGGAGAGAACCATCAGTGTATGGTTGCCTCTCACTCACCCCCTACTGGGAACCTGGCCTGCAACCCAGACATGTGCCCTGCCTGGGAATCGAACCAGTGGCCCTTTGGTTCACAGGCCAGCGCTCAATCCACTGAGCCACACCAGCCACAGCTGAGATGTGTTTTAGAATAATTGACTATAGAGAGGAATTGGGTATAGATGACAGTATTTGCTGTGAGTTGATAATTACTGAAGCTGGGTAATAGGTCAGGGGAGTTCATTATATTCTCTGCACTTTTCGTGTGTGTTTGAAAAAAGAAAAACAGTCATGATCATTAGGTCCAGGGGGTGTGAACTTCAGGGTTTAGGAAGTTCCGGTTAGCCTCTCCCTGGCTGGGGTTAGCCGCGCTTCAGGGTCACTGCCTAGATCCCTCGGGCTTTCAAAATGGTAATTTTCTGATTCTTTCATTTCTCCTCCACTTACTAATTGGGTGTCTAAAAAGAGCTTTCTCACATCAACTATTTAATTCCCCTGAAATACAGTTAGTATAGAAAATGTAGGATAAATACTTAATTCATCTCCTTTATTTACCAGGTCTTAGAATGAGTTGGTTGCCGTTGGGAGCCGTTGTAACCTTTAAAGGTTATCAATGAGGTTTTTAACTTGTCTTTATTATAAACACAAGTATTTAAATATATCTGCATCTGTTTCAGTCTATTGGAGTTATTTTCCTTTTTGAGGTACAGATCATCCCGTCCTTGACCAGTGGGAGCCACTTCAAGTTGATTTGGGGGGTTTTTTTTGTTCTTAGTTCAGATTTTTATTATGGAAATCTTCATATGCATAAGTAAAACAATACAGTGCTGTCCCATGTCGCCATGGCCATTTCAGCAGTTACCACCTGTCTCACATGCCACCCATCCATTCCCTTGTTCCTTCTTTCTCAACCCCAGGTTATTTACAAATAAATTCTGGGCATCGTGTCATTTTTGTTTGTAAATATTTCAGAATGTAGCTGCCAAAAGAAATAATTTCTTCTTTGTTTATTAGCTGGAACACCATAAAGAGAGATTTCCTCTCATCAATTATATGATTACCCTGAGGTACAGTTTGTACAGGAGAGGCAAGATAGATACGCATGATTCTTTCCCTTTATTACCATTTTATAAAATAATGAGTTATTTCTGTGGCATTCTCAAGAATAGTCCACTGAATTGTTTTCTTATCATTAGGAACTTTAATGGGTTTAAACACATTTGCTGTGTTGTATCCTGTGGTGGTAATTATTCTTACTGATCAAGTTGTCACATCTTTGGCCAGTGGGAACTCATTCAGATTGGTTTCGGAATCATTTTGACACAACCTTTTCAGTCTTTGATACTCCCTTCCCTGCCCCCTGGTCTTGCCAGGCTCATCGTCTACATTTTCTACCCCAAGACTTGGAGTTAGCCATTTCTCTGCGAAGCTCCAACTTCTTTTAGTAGGAAATGCTTATTACTTAGTGATGGCCATCTGCACGCTGCAGTGCTCCTGACTGCGGGGTTGCTTGGTGCTTCTAGAACTTTTTGGTAGACTTAGCTACAAAATGCATTTTTTTATTTTGAAGGAAAATGTGTCATGAGTTTTTATTTATACTTCCAGTTTAAATTGTGATTCTCAAAATTCAACATCATTGATTGTATGTTTGAGTCTCCAGTTATTGCCGAAAATCTTGGTTCCTAGCAGCACTAACATAGTAGCATACTTTATCCTCTTCTGTAACAGTTTGGAAATCACAATAAAATACTATTAGTCACACTTTCATTATTGAATGCTGTCTAAGATTTCCTTGCTTGTTCATTGTTGCTAAGCTAATCGCTCATTCAGCATGCTTGCTTGTGTTTCTATGTTTTAAAGTAATTTGAAAGAATTCTGCGTGTTTAACCAATTTAATGTATAGTTGGGTTTCTTTGTTTAGTTTTCAGTTTTTAAGGGATTGCTCTTTTTGAATATTTTATTTTTCCCAACTTTAATTTTAAAAATGTTCAAGCCTATAGAAAAATTGAAACAACAGTATAGCGAACATCCATATGCCTTTTACCGTAAGTTCACCAATGACATTTTTTCAGTCTGCTTTCTCTCTCATCTTGATTCCCTCCCTCCATACAGCACACTTGTTTTGTTTTTGCTGAACTGTTTTTGTATGAAGGAAGTTGCAGACTTCAGCTCTCAAGTGCTGCAGCATGCTGAGAACAAGAGATTCTTCTCATAACCACAATTCCATATTACACCTAATTTCATATTCAATAACTCACCCATATTCACCCTGGCTGGTGTGGCTCAGTGGATTGAGTGCCAGCCTGCGAACTGAAAGGTCTCTGATTCAATACCCAGTCAGGGCACGTGCCTGGGTTGCAGGCCAGGTCCCCAGTCGGGGGCTCACAACAGGCAACCAATCGATGTTTCTCTGGCACAACTATGATCCAATCATATATTGTTTTTTGTTGTTCTTTCTCTTTAGTTTCTTTTAACATAGAGCATTCTTCTCACTTTTTTTTTTATAACATTGATCCTTTGAAGGGTCTATATGTTGTCTTTTTTTCCTGTTTGTTGTCTTGAAGAATGGATACGCGATGGACATGTTGGTTTATTTTCATTGTTGCTGAACTTATTTTTCCTGTGAGTTGGAAGTTTGATCTAGTCCGGAGGCTTGACAGATTTGGGTTAAGTAACTTTTGGGCAAGAACATTTGCTTGGTGAGGCTTTGTGCTTTGTGTCGCATTATGCCGGGAACCATATAATGTTAGGATGCCCCATGTTTATGATGCTAAGTTTGGTCCTCAGTTAAGGTCTCAATTGCCAGATTTCTCAACACTAAACATACATGTTCAACTTTGTAAATAGTTAATAATCTTTAGGGTGATTCTTGAACATCTTGTGAATATCTTGTTCCCCAACACTTTTTTTACCTAGTGTTTTTTGCATTTTGATTCAATTTTGTCTTATAATTGCGTAGTCTTCATATCGTTCTAAAACCAAACGTATAGTACAAGGTCCATGAAGAGAAGTTAGCTTCCTGTCCTGTGCCCTTCACCACTCTTCCTCTTTGGGTAACCATTTTAATTTGTTTTTGGATTATCCTTGTTTTACTCTCGTACTTTTAACACATGAATATATTTGTATGCAAATATATTCATATTCCTTCTCTCAGATAAAAGATAGCATTGTATTATATACTTTTCATATTTCACTTACAATGTATCCTAGAGAGGACTTTTAAAAATATATATATTATTTACTTATTTATCTTTAGAGGGGAAGGGAAGGAGAGAGGGAGAGAAATATCAGTGTATGGTTGCCTCTGGTGTGTCCCCTGCTGGGAACTGGCCTGCAACCCAGGCATGTGCCCTGACTGGGAATCGAACCGCGATCGTGTGGTTCGCAGGCCTGCGCTCAATCCACTGAGCTACACCAGCCAGGGCTAGAGAGGACTTTTCTAAGACACATATATGCAGCCCTGGAGTCGGAGTTAGGTGATCTTCCTGTGTGCCGACCCCACATGTCTGTTTGGTGTAGTTTTGGTGTCACCATATGGTATTCTCCTTGTTTACGTCTCTGCATTCCTCTGTTAGTCCACAGGCTCTGTGAGCACAGGAACCATGGCTCAGACGGCGTTCCGTAAATATTTATTCACTCAATGTTGCAGAAGGGCACTTATCCATAAAATGTAAAGGCAAAATCCATACAAGCTAAAACCAGACTCAAGTGGAATTTGCTCAGATGGAGCGATCAGGGCAGAAAATGTGCGTTGCCTTATTTATTGTAGAGTCCAGGCCAGCCTGTGCGGGAACCTCCAGGTCACCCTGAGAGGGGGCTGGCTCATGGCCTGGGCTGAAAGCCAGAGAGGGGCACCACCAGCTGCTGCTCTTGAGAGATGGAGAAGTCGACAGGACTTGGGGGAAGGGCTAGGGGTGAGAAGGCAGCATCAGCCTGTACTTCCCAGGGGTGATGGGAGTGGTTACTATGGGAGGAACCAAAGAACCTGCCTTCTCCTCAGAAGCATGTCCCCATGTAGTCAAGCATCTCTGTGGGGACCTGGGCTTGGGGACCTGGTCCATCTTGATGTTGTTGGGCCTGGGGTTTACAGGATGCCCAGGCTGAGGAGGAGATCAAGCAGGAGATGAATACACTGCAGCAGAAACTAAATGAGCAGCAGAGTGTGCTGCAGCGGATTGCTGCCCCCAACATGAAGGCCATGGAAAAGCTGGAAAGTGTCCGAGACAAGTTCCAGGAGACCTCAGATGGTAGGATTTCGCCCTTTTACTTGGACCTAAGATGAAGACAGGAGGCTGGCGGCATGGCCGGGGCCTGTTGTGAGCGCACACCCCGGCAGCTCCCATTTTTTACATGCTTTCTCACTTGAAACGCCCAACAGGTCTAAACAGTAGGGGTTATCACACCTGTTTTTGTTTTTTTTTTTAAGATTTTATTTTTTACAGAGAGGGGAAGGGAGAAAGAGAGGGAGAAAAACAGCAGTGTGAGAGAGAAACATCAACCAGTTGCCCCTTGCACACGCCCCAACTGGGGATCAAACCGGCGACCTTTCAGTTTGTGGAACAATGCCCAACCCACTGAGTCACCAGTCAGGGCTTCACACCTGTTTTATAGAAAGGAAAACTGCTAAGCTTCAGAGAGTGTGAATCTCCTGTCAAGGTCACACAGCCAGTTCACCAGCTGGCTGTGTAGAGCCCAGGGAAGAATCCGTGTTTGTGTAGCTCCAAGGCTGTGTTTCTTCCTTGGCACTGTGTTGGCCAGCCCGCTGGATACAGCTGGTTGAGGTACCGTCTTCCTGGGCCTCTTCCCCAGGCGTTCATCTCTCCCTCTCTGGGATATTCCTGCTCAGTGGATTGTCATTTGCAGGTCATCCTTGTCAGAGCATGTTCCTCAGCCTTGGCAGAGCCCGGGCCCTGAGGAGTCACCTGTCTTTCTCTTGTGGCAGAGTTCGAGGCGGCCCGAAAGCGAGCCAAGAAGGCCAAGCAGGCATTTGAACAGATCAAGAAGGAGCGCTTTGACCGCTTCAATGCTTGCTTTGAATCTGTAGCCACCAACATTGACGAGATATATAAGGCCCTGTCCCGCAACAGCAGTGCCCAGGTAGGCTGGAGCCCCTTACCCAACCAACCCTTATTATCCTCAGTTACCTTCCCATCTATGCCTCCTGTCCCCATCCCCATGCTGACCCAGACTCCAACTCTCACCCATCTGCCTTGCCCCTAGGCCTTCCTGGGCCCTGAAAACCCAGAGGAGCCCTATTTGGATGGCATCAACTACAACTGCGTGGCCCCTGGCAAACGGTTCCGCCCTATGGACAACTTGTCAGGGGGGGAGAAAACGGTGGCAGCTCTGGCCCTGCTCTTTGCCATTCACAGGTGAGGCTGGGCCCTCCATGGCGGTTGGCAGAGAGACCGAACTGAGGCCGCTGGAGGCTCTTGGGCCCGAGGATGTGCAGAGATCTGGGGGGGGTAAAGGTGTTCCGGGGGAATCTGGATTGCATCCCGGTTTCCCTGCCTACAACACATGTGGCCTTGTTTCCTGGACCTGTCTTCCCCGTCCACCCTCACATACTCAGCGTGCCCTCACTGGCCCTTGCACATACTCAGTTCCCTCACCAGGCTGTTGCTCACACAGTTGCGGGCTAATCAGCCCTCTCCATGCAAATCTAGCCTGACTGTTACCCACACCCCTTCAGGTCCCATTCTCCTCCTGTTCCTCGGGGAAGCCTGTTCTGACCACTGTAGCATAGCTTGACCTTCCTCAGTACTGGAATCTGACCCCCACAACCTAGTGCTTGATTGTACAAAGTCTTTCAGCGAATGTTTCTTGACGGCTGCTCTGTACCAGACTCCATGGGGGGATTGGGAATACAGATGTCTCAGACATGGTCTCTGTCCTCAAGGAGCTTGCAGTCTAGTGGAAGCCAGATGTGTAGACAGTGGCTAATTGTTGTAATCAGATGAGCCTGTGTGCTATGGATGCACAGGGGAGAGACAGCAACCCAATCTGGAGAAGGGGGTGAGTGGCCAGGGAAGGCTGTTGAAGGTAGGCTAGGTAACACTGGGGCAGAAAATGTAAAGAATGAGTAGAAATTGGCCAGACAGATGAGTGGGCGTCCCAGGCGGAGGGCACAGCATGTGTGCAGGCAAGGAAACGTGACAGCACAGCACGGGCGGGGCGGGCCTCTAGGCCGTCTGGTCAGTGTGGCTGGAGCCTAGGAGAGCTGCATCTCCCCAACCAGCCTGGAAGCTGTGCAGAGCACCATGTCTTCTGGTTCCACAGGGTCTGGGAGCTCAGGGCTGGATGCAAGGGGGGACGCGGTTGTTCTCTTGGCCTTTAGGTGCTCAGGGCGCATTAAGGCCTGGGATGTTTAGTCTGAAGAAGCAGAGGGGTGGCTGGCCTGCCCCACCCTCACCCCATTGGTGTCAGTTCACCTTCTGGTTCTCTTCCAGCTACAAGCCAGCCCCTTTCTTCGTCTTAGATGAGATCGATGCTGCCCTAGATAACACAAACATTGGCAAGGTGGGTCCAGGGAAAGCAGGGCCAGGGATGGAGGCCCTTTGGTGAGGGCTGGGTTTTGGGGAGCAGCTGCTGAGTGTGCCCTAGCTGTTCCTGCTGCCTGCTCTCTGTGCTGGGGAGGTTGGGCCTGGGGTCATTCACACCGTGCTGGTCAGCGGCCTTTTCTCAGTATCTCTTCCCCTGATACTCTAGCTTCTGCCTCTGGCTCTGACTGGAGAACACAAGGCCCAGTGCTAGGTCCTCAGCCCTGCTAAGTATTGGTGGCCCCTTCCACAGGTGGCCAATTACATCAAGGAGCAGTCGACCTGCAACTTCCAGGCCATTGTCATCTCTCTCAAGGAGGAATTCTACACCAAGGCTGAGAGCCTCATTGGCGTCTACCCTGAGGTAGAGCGGGGCTGGCTCAGAAGCCAGTCCCACTCCCTGCCTGACTCCCCAGGGCAGGAAGGGAGGCCGAAGTGGAGGGGCACAGGGGCCGGGAAGCATAGACACCTGAACCGCCATCTGGGCCTGTTGAAGCTTTGCCCTGGAGGCTTACCCAGCCGAGCTGGGCAGGGCCTTGGCAATTGGGTTGAGGTAGAAGGGCCAGGCAGAGGCACCCACATGGCAGAGAAAAGGAGGGGCATGCAGAGGTAGGCAGGAAGAGAAGGCACATGGGACCAAGCACATCCCCACACACACAAAGAGAACCATTGCTTGGGCTTTGGGCAGATATGTAGGGAGGAGGGTTTGAGGTCCCCAGTTCTGGGAAGCTAGACCCCTGTTAATTTCGTGTTTTTTTCTCTCCCCCCCCCTCCTTCAGCAAGGAGACTGTGTGATCAGCAAAGTCCTGACCTTTGACCTCACCAAGTACCCAGATGCCAACCCTAACCCCAATGAGCAGTAGTACTTCTGCCCTCCCATTCTGTTGATCCCAGAGCTGCCCATCTCCCAGTCTCTGGATGTTTGTCTCCCAGCCTTCCCCTACCTCCTGTGTCTGTCTGCTATAGTCACGGCATTTAGGCACTGCTGTCCAGCGCAAAGAGGAACGGAGGTGATGTTAGGTCTGGAGCAAAAACTGAGCTACAGGGAGCATCCTGGCCTCTGGAAGGAATTGCTGAGCTGAACAGGGCCAGCTGCCCCTTCCCACTTTTCCCATTCCCAGACATCCCTTTCCATCATCCATGATCACGGGTCTGTGGGACCCCTTGCATTCTGCATGTGTGTGGGGGTAAGTGAGTGTGTGTGTGTGTGTGTGTGTGCATGTGGGTATGTTTGCTAAATAATAAAGATACTGCAGATTTATTTTAGAAGCCTAGGTTACATTTGACTCCAACAGAGCTTAGTATGACTGCAGCTCCCAGCTGGGCATAGATACTCAGTGCCTCATAGGAAGGAGTCAGGCAGTCACGTGGAATTGCATGCATTCACTCGTTTGTATTTTCACTTTTTCATTTATTCATGTATTTATCAAATGCATACTAAACACTCTTTATTTGTTAGGCTCTCTGGTAGGAGTGCAGAGCTGAATCAGACATGATCCCTCCTAAGGAGATGTAGTAGGTTCATGAGTTCCTGTGGTTAACTGAATTATGTATGGGCACTTTGAATTCAAGAAGAGGACGATCACCTCCAGGCTTCCTGGAGGACAGCACATTTGAGCTGGACCTTGATGAGTCAGTAGGATGTGGTCAGGCACTAGGAACAGGGCCCGGGCTCTGGGGACAGACAATTGTATGTTCTAGTCCCATATTTTATCCCTTACTAGTTTGACATTGGGCAAGTCATTTGGCCTTTCTGTGCTTGTTTCCTCACCTAACAAAGTCACCTACCTCTTTGGATTTAACGATGTCAAGCTTCTCACTGGATGCCTTATCCGTGCTTGGAATCCATGAGGTGCTTAACCCTCAGAGGGAGGTTTTCTTGTGCCTGGAGCCCTGGGGGTTTCTGATGCCAGTGTGGGACAAAAGGCACCTCCAGATCTGGGAGATGCCAGATGCCCTGGTTACTAGGAAAGTTCCAGAGCACTGATCGGGTTTACTGGGTAAGTGGAGGGCCTAAGGAAGCCTACAGTTTCAATCATGTACGTTAACTGGGTGCCTGCGCCGTGCCCCATCCAAACACAAGTGCTGTTTGCTGCTTTAGTGGCAGGGACCGAGCAGGGCGGTTCTCTGGTTCGCACACTGTCAGGCCGTCCCCTTGTCCTGGTCTGTAACTGCGTTCGTGTCTTTGGCAAGTTAAGGCAGTTCCAGTGAAGTAATACATGAATCTACTCTCTTTTTTAAGGATTACATTATTACAAATAAAACCAGCCTCCTTCGACTACCATTTCCCCTCCCTCCCCTAACTGCTGTTCTGTTGTGTATCTGTCTAGACCCTGAAGACTTTCCTATACATAAGATCATTGGAAATGTTACTGTGTTTACTGCAGACAGTTTATGGAGACGTTCTGCAGTTTGCTTTCTCGGCTTAATATTTTTGAAATCTCTGCATGTCACAAGTAGATTCAGATCATCCTTCGTAATTGCTGTATAGATAGATTGTCATCATAGGATTCTATCAAATTTTACCCATTTCTCTTGTGATAGTAAGACTTTTCTGTTTTTGATATTACAAAATACTACATAGGAGTACTGTGTGTGTGTGTTTGTGTGTGTGAAATTTACCTACAGTGGATTCCTGGGGTTGAATCAAGTGAGTCATAGGCTATTTATATTTTTGTTTTTAATACATACTTCCAAATTACCCTCCTGTACTATTGACTCAATAATTTGCTTTGAGATTGTCTTAGATTTAACGTCATTATCAACTTCAATTTCATCCTAAGTAGTGATACCCATGAAATCACAGGTTTTATGTGCTTGGTGTTTTTTTAGAAATACGTATTAAAAGGCATACTAACAAAACAAATTTGTCTGTGTTCAATCAAAGAAGACCCATGTCGCCAGTGGGCCATCGTTTGGGGAGAGCTGGCATCTCTGGGAAGACACAGTTTGGGAGTCGCGCTGGTTCAAATCCTGGCTGTAGAACCTTGAGGCCATTATTTCCCCTGTGTGAGCCTCATTTTCCTCACACAGGAAAGGAGACCATAGAGGCCCACCTTGCAGCAGTATGCATAGGGAAGATGAAATATGTTTGAAGCCGTTTGGCAGTGGTGAGCACAGGCTTTTGAAGGTAGCAATTGCTGTTACCTCCGTTTACAGGTGGGGAAACCGAGGCCCAGGAAGGGTAGGTGACCTGGCTGTCAGATAACAGTGAGGGTTTGAATTCTGGCCCTCCGATTCAGTCTTGCGGTTTCTCCACGGGGAGGGTGGTTGTCAACCTTGCCTTGGACTTGAATCACTTGTGAAGCTGCTTTTAAAAAAATCAAAGCCATACATTCAACAATACCAAGGTCGGAAAGCGGTACAGGAGGGCTCATAATCAAAAGCTGCCGCTTCCTTCGGCACCTCCACAACCAAAGGGCTCGGAGCGCCTTGCTCTGGTCCCGCCCTGGGAACCTCGTTCAGTTGGGTGTGGAGAATAATCTAGATCATAGATTTTCAACCTGTTTCATCTCATGGCACACATAAACTAATTACTACAATTCTGTAGCACACCAAAAAATATACTTCTTTGCCAATCGGACACAAATAGGTATAATTTTGGCTCATTCACACTGGATAGCTATTGTGTTGGCTGTTGTAATTGTTTTATTTGACAGTCTAGGGGGAAAAGAGGTCAGTTAAATAGGTGTTGCGTGTGTTAAAAATTCTTGGGGCACACTGGTTGAAAATCACTGATCTAGACAACTGATCCCTACCTCACAGGGTGGGAAGGGTTATGGGCTAAGGCCCTGGAGCACAAGAATACAAATGCTAAAAGGATCCTAAATTCTGAGGGTCAGAGGGAGATGACTTGTTTGACGTCTGAGCGTTTCAGTGCCAGAGCCTAGACTTTGACTTGAGCCTTCGCTGCTCGCCCAGTGCCCCTGCGTTGTGCGGATTGCCTCACGTCATCAAAGACAATGTGTGCTCAGTGAAGCTGTGCTCGGGGAGCAGACACCAGGGTGTTTTCAACAGGAAGCTGAATGTGAGTCACAGCCTTAGGACTCCTTGGAGAAGGCCAGGTTGAGTCTCTTACACGCCGGACCCTGCAGCCTTGGTCTAGGTTGTTGAAGAGTACTTCCACACCCTGGCTGGTGTAGCTTAGTGGATTAAGCATGGTCCTGGGAACCAAAGGGTCACTGGCTCTATTCCCAGTGAGGGCACATACCTGGGTTGTGGGCCAGCTGCCTAGTAGGGGGCTCGTGACAGGCAACCACACATTGATGTTTCTCCCCTTCCCCTCTCTCCAGAAAAATAAAAATTTTTAAAGGGGGTACTTCCATGACTGTCTCCTTGTAATTGGGCATGTCACAGAATCGTGGTGTTTCACACCGAGGACACATACACAAGCCAAATCTTAATCTTGCGTTGGAGGAGCTCACTTTCCAGGCGGGGAGGCAATGCAGAAAATGACCATTAACCACATAGTGTCAGTGTGACCAGCGTTCTGAGGGCAGCATGGAAAAGGGACATCTAACTTAGGGAGAGGCCCAGGGATAGCCTCTAGTCTAGGAGCTGAGACCTGAGCTGAGTCTTGAGGGACTGGTAGGAATTTCCAGGGAGTGGGAATGGTATGCACAAAGACCCGAAGGCAAGAAACAGCAAAGCAATTCAGAAATACCAAAGCGTAGGGTTTCCTGGGGTGGGGAAGATCAGTGGGAGTTGAAGCTGGAGAGGTCACGAACCAGATTCAAATTCTAGGAGCCTGGCTACAGAGTCCAGCTTTACGTCATGGGACAATGTGGTTTCCAAACTGGCTGCACCCCAGAAACACAGGCGTCCTGAACCCGCCCTCTAAAAGTTCAGTTCCAGTAACGCTGGGGTGGGGCCTCAATCCTGAGTGCCTGTGAAGGGCAGCACGTGAGTGTAGGGTGCAGCCAGCTTAGAATTGGCACGGGAAGGCAGTGGGGGCCGAGGACACTGGAGTGGTTTTAAGCCGGGGAGATTCAGTCCGATGTGAATTTAACAACCCCTTTCTGGCCAGCCAGTGTGCAATGGATCAGTTAGGTTCTCCCGCTGTATGCTACACACCTGTCGTTTCCCTGTTCAGTCCTCACGTATCCTATTTGCTTATTTTGTCTCTGAAAAAGCTGCAAGCAGAAGGGTGGGCCTGCGGTTATCTTTCTATGGTTATAGTCCCAGCAAAATCACAGTGCCGGGCCCCAAGTAGACAGGTGATAAATAGTATTAGAGTGAATGGAATGCATCAGCGACTGCATTTGTGAGGGAGAGGAGACAGGGAGATGATCAGTTAGGAAATGGTTGAAAATACCCGGAGGCAAGGACAGTGGGAATGGGTAAGGTGTGAGCTGCAAAGGAACAATGATGAAGCTGACTTGGTGACTGATTATTGGGTGTGGGAGGTGACTGAGGATAGAATGGCTACCCATTCGTGGCCAAGCTTCCCACCCTATCCCAGTAATTCTTCCTCATCTATCTGCATCAGAATGTCCTTTCAGACTCCTCAGTAACTGCAAGTCCTCTCCCAAGTTACTCAAACCTCCTCTGTGTGCTGTGTGGTCTCCCTGCCTTCCCAGCCATTGATTCATTCATCCAGTTCAATAAATCTTGGCTAAACACTTCCTGTGTACAGTGAGGCCCTTCCAAGCCCGAACTCTGACTCCTCTTTCCTACCTCAAGAGGTGCTTTTCAAATATTTTATTTATTTTAGATTTTATTTATTTTTCTAGAGAGGGGAAGGGAGGGAGAAGGAGAGGAAGAGAAACATCGATGTGTGGTTGCCTCTCCAGTGCCCCCAACCAGGGACCTGGCCTGCAACCCAGGCATGTGCCCTAGACTGGGAATCGAGCCAGTGGCCCTTTGGTATGCAGGCCGGCACTCAACCCACTGAGCCGCATCAAGAAGTGTTTTTTAGGGCTTCCCCAGGTAAGACTCGCATCCCTTACGCAGTAGCCTAAAGTCCGATGTCCAGATGTCAGACCTGCAAGGGAACTTAGAGACTTTGTCCAACCCCCTACGGAGGTACTTGGAGGGGAAGAAACTTCCCCCAGGTCCCACTACTAGGACGTGTTGGAGCCACAGCTAAAACCTAGGTTCCCTGTCCTCATGTCCCTCACTGAAGATCAGGACAGGCAGAGATGGCCACAGAGAAGGTGAGACTTAGGTTGGCCTTGAAAGTCCATGTCCTGGAGAGAGCAAACAAGAAGCTTTCCGATTGCACTGCCCCCTTTTGGAAACCCTCAGCAAAGATGCCAGGCCCACAGCCCCTTCCAAGGGGTTTCTTAAGCATGAGTTGCCATGCTCTGTACCACGTGACCTCACAACTCTGGCCCCGGATGGTTAGGTTAGGATAATATCTGACTCCAGGACACCTAATCCCTAGGCTGGCCAGCAGCCTAGTGGGTGGACTGATGTGAGAACTCTGCCTCACGGGGATGGCTTATCGAATGACAGGGAGGCTGAATGGGAGGCATTCAGAAGTGAAACGGTTAGATTTTCATGCGGCAGAAGTGGTGGTGGGTGTGGGGTGCCAGAAACTAAACAGCAAAAACAAGGAGAAAGCTGCAGAAACCTTGAGACGTGTGTGTCATATGAGAACATGGGGCCACAAGGTAGCAGAAGCCATGAAGCAAAAGGAGCCACGAAGGACGGAGACGGTGAGACAACACCCTGAATCCGTGAGATTCATACAGCAGCAGAGGGCTTGACTAGGCAGGATCCACGAGGCAGCAGAAGTGATGAGGCTGTGGGAGCCACAGCATAGCTGGAACCATGGGGCAGCAAGGCACCGGGAATGGAAGAGGTGGCAGCAGCTACCAAGCAAGCAGAGAAGGATTATTTGGAACTGGAGCCCCAGAAGCCAGGAAGCTGCAGGTGACGAGACCCAGAAGCTGGGGCCCCAAAGGCTCTGGGGTAGCGAGGAGGGGAACAGAATAAGGTAGTCAGTGGCAGTAGGACTATAAATACAGCCAGAAAGAAGTTGAGTCACCATTTGGGGAAGCGCTAGAGAAGGGAGCAACAGATGCCTGCAGCTGAGGGGGTGACAGGATAAGCCAGGCTCCAGAGCTGCTTTGGATCATGAACCGTGTTCAAGTTTCTGTTCTTCTGTGAGGCTGCCTGGGTAGCTGTTCTTGACTTCCTTATTGCACTGTGAATGCGTCAATAAATCTCCATCTCCAACCCTGAGTGTCTGTCTCTCTTCCTTGTAATCAAAAAGAGGTTAAAACGGTGCTCTGTGCTTTAGATAGGTGGAGAGCAGGGCAGAAGGTCTTCCGGCTGGGTTTGAACCAAAACGCGGGCGTGGGAATTCACCCATTCCCTCTCATTCCCTCACTGGCACAGGCACAGGCACTCTTCATTCATTTACTTATTGGCTTCTTTTTTTTTTCATTCATCTATCCACTCATCATTTATTCACTTATGCATGCACAAACTCATTCATTCACTACTTCATTCGTGCACTACTATAAGCACCTATTCATTTGCTCATTTGTTCTTTCCTGTACAGTATTCACTCAGTCATCACTTTTCCATCCACTTGTCCAGCAAGCATACACATTGAGTTCCTCCTGCTGCAGGGCAGGCCCTGCACTAGGTTCTGGGGATGAGATATATTCCCTGAACTACAGGAATTCACAGCTAAGGAGGACTCAGGTAAGTTCACCAGATGTGGAAGATGATATACAGAAGTCTAGTTGGAGGCAGTGACAGATTATAGGACCATTAGATGGTTCTTCTCGGGTGGAAGGAGTACTCGGGAAAGCCTTTATAGAGAGGGGGTGCTTGAATTGGATTTTGAAGGAAGAGTTGGTATTTACCATGTGGAAAAGGGTGAAAGAACATTTTAAACCGAGGAGCTGCCCAAGTGAAGGTATGTGAAGAGTGTGAAAGTGCATGGATTGAGGGCTGCAGAGAGGGAGCTGACTTGACCCACACCTTGAAAGAGGTAGGGGGAGCTAGGCAATCAAGCTTAGTTTTTTGTGTTTTTTTTTAAGATTTTATTTATTTTTCTTTAGAGGGGAAGGGAAGGAGAGAGGGAGAGAAATATCAATGTATGGTTGCCTCTGGTGTGTCCCCTGTCGGGAACTGGCCTGCAACCTAGGCATGTACCCTGACTGGGAATCGAACCTCGATCGCCTGGTTCACAGGTCCGCGCTCAATCCACTGAGCTACACCAGCCAGGGCAATCAAGCTTAGTTTTGACCCTAGGACAGTGGGAAGCCACTGAGGGGTTTGAAGCAGGTGTGCGACAGCAAGAGTGGTGCTTTAGGGAGATCATTTGCAGGGATGGTTTGGGACATGAAATGCTAACCTAAATAATGTACTTGAAGAAAAACATGTGTCACCATTAAAGGAGTGAGTGAAGACTTGGGACTCTGGGAGGAGAGATGAAGGAGTTCTACCAGAGGACTAAGGAAGACTTTGGAGGAAGTGGAATTTGAGCTGAGTCTTGAGGAATACGGAAGATTCCAACTGGCGGAGATAAGGAGCGAGGGCTTTTCGGGCCTGGGAGATAGGGAAGCAGCAAGGTGGTGGGTATAATAGGGCAAGTATGGGCTAACAATTATTCCAGTGGAACTGCAGCCAGGGCTGCATTTGAGGGAGAAGTGGGGAAAGAGATGCAAGGTTTCCCAAAGTTTTCTATATTCTGCTGCCATTGGGTCTGTAGGGACAAGGGAATTGAAGGAGAGGGGTAAGTGGTGGGCAGGAGTGTTTACTTAGTGTTTTAAAAAATCAATTTTAGCCCTGGCTGGTGTAGCTCAGTGGATTCAGTGCATGCCTGCAAACTAAGGGATCGTGGTTCGATTCCCAGTCAGGGCACATGCCTGGGTTGCGGGCCAGTTCCCAGCAGGGGATGCACAAGAGGCAGCCATACATTGCTGTTTCTCTCCCTCTCTCCTTCCCTTCCCCTCTAAAGATAAATAAAACCTTTTTTAAAAATCAATTTAAAATACATTTTTCTTTAAAAGCAGAAGTAATACATGACTTAGAAAGCAAATTAATAAACTCAAATCAGCCTGAAAGGACGTTATGAAAGGCAAGAATCTGCTGTCCCAGACATCCCCACCCTCTACCACTTTTAACCAATAGTAATCATTTTTTCTGATTGTTATATCCACACCTAAATATTTATTATGCCGTGTGGGCATGTGTCTTTTATCAATTGCAGGCATTACTCGTTAGTGTCCTGCTCTGACAGATGAGCTTTTAGGTCATTTACACTGAGTTCAATTCTTGTCCTTCCTGCTTCTAATATCGTTTGATTTCTCCATTAGACACTTTTCTGAACTTAGGTAACACCTGTATTTCTTGTTTCACCAGCCAGAGACAATATTTCTTGACCAGAACTTTATTAGATGAGAATATCTTTTCCTCTCGCCTTCTTCCTCACTGCCAACCTCCCAACTTCTGTCATCTGGGCTTTTCTGTTGTAAAGATATAAGTTTTTGCATGTATGTGTGTGTTTTGTCCATAGTTGGATAGTTTGATTCTAAAAGTTGAAAAGCAATACAGTTATTATATTAATATGACTATAAATATTACAGAGCCAATTAATATACTTTTATAATTTCTCCTTAGTTTTCCTCAGCAGTTTTTCATTTTTCTCTCGAGTTTACAATTCTTTTTTCTCTTTTACTATTTCACTTTATCTCATATTCCATTTTTTCTTTTCAAAATCTCTATCACATTATTTCATTAAGCCCACTTCTTTTCTTCTCAAGAGACCTTATTCCTAGAGCACTCTATCCCCTTTCTCAAATCTGGACTTAGTCACTCTCTAGGCCTGATGCGTTTGGGGACTTTTCTTCACTGCTCCCCTTGGTTATATCCACTATTAGTTCCCAAGGCTTTTGTTTTAATTTCTTTTTCCATTGCTTTGATAGTGAACATCCTTAAGTAACTGTCTCAGAAAGGTTGTGTAGGAGGTAGACTTCCTGAGTCTTTACATGTCTGAAAATATCTATTCCACCCTTACACTTGGCTATAAATTCTGAGGTTCAATGTCATTTTCCCTTAGAGCTTTTTTTTTTTTA
Source organism: Sturnira hondurensis (assembly GCF_014824575.4). Taxonomy (NCBI): domain Eukaryota; kingdom Metazoa; phylum Chordata; class Mammalia; order Chiroptera; family Phyllostomidae; genus Sturnira; species Sturnira hondurensis. The sequence continues at coordinate 12,078 of NW_028094412.1, read as the reverse complement.
AAAAAAGAGGTTTTATTTATTTCTTTTTAGAGAGAGGGGAAAGGAAAGAGAAAGAGAGGGAGAGAAACATCAATGTGTGGTTGCCTCTCACATGCCCCTCACTGAACACCTGGCCTGCAACCCAGGCATGTATCCTGACTGGGAATCGAACCTGTGATCCTTTGGTTCACAGGCCACACTCAATCCATTGAGCTATACCAGCCAGGGTTCCTTTAGAGCATTAAAGGCATTGCTCCACTTTCTTCTAGCATACTTTTTTTTGTGCAGTCATTTTAATATTGAAGGTGGAAAAATACTCAACATTTTCAGTGTCTTATACTTTATTATTATTTTTTTAAAAGATTTTATTTATTTAGAGAGATGGGGAAGGGAGGGAGAAAGAGAGGGAGTGAAACATCAATGTATGGTTGCCTGTAGCACACCCCATACTGGGGACCTGGCTGAAACCCAGGCATGTGGCCTGACTGGGAAGCAAACCGGCGATGCTTTGGTTCCCAGGCCTGCGCTCAATCCACTGAGCTACACCAGCCAGGACTTATACTTTATTATTTCAAGAAAGGTAAAAACAACTGAGACACAAAAAAGATTTGCTTTTAAAATTTTTAAATTTATTTATCTTTAGAGGGGAAGGGAAGGAGAGAGGGAGAGAAATATCAATGCATGGTTGCCTCTCATGTGTCCCCTGCTGGGAACTGGCCTGGGAACTGTCCCCTGCATGTGCCCTGACTGGGAATCGAACCACAATCCTTAGGTTTGCAGGCCCGCGCTCAATCCACTGAGCTACACCAGCCAGGGCCTCTTTCTTTTTTTTAAAGTAAGTCATCTGATACCAGTTTGAGTCTTATTGCTTTATAGGTGACTTTCCCCATTTCTTTTTCTTCTGTCCTTCTAGGTCCCCAGTGACATGAATGTTAGACCTTTTGTTATAGTCTCACAGGTCCCTGTTCACTTTTTTTCAGTCTATTTTTTTCTCCATCTTCCAGACTGGGTAATTTCTATTGCTTTATCTTCAAGTCCACTGATTCTTTCCTCTGTCCTCTCCATTTTTCTGCTAGCCCATCCATTGTCCTTTTTTTTTTTAGTTACTGTAGTTTTTTCAGTTCTGAAATTTCCATTTGGTTCTTTATATCTTCCTTTTTAAAAAGATTTCATTTATTTATTTTTTTAGACAGAAGGAAAGGGAGGGAGAAAGAAAAGGAGAGAAACATCAATGTGTGGTTGCCTTGCAGCGCCATCTACTGGGCACGTGGCCAGCAACCCAGGCACGTGCCCTGACCTGGAATGGGATCCGTGACTCCTTGGTTCGCAACCTGTACTCAATCCACTGAGCTACACCAACCAGGGCTGGTTCTTTATATCTTTTATTTCTTTATTGACAAACTCTATTTTTTATTCATTTTAAGCGTATCCCTAATTGTACATTGAGGCATTTTTATGATGGTTCCTTAGGAACCCTTGTCAGGTCATTTTTAACATCTCTGTTATCTTGGTGTCGGAGTCTGTTAAGTGTCTTTTCTCATTCAAGTAGAGATTTTGTTGATTCTTGGTATGGTGAGTGATTTTCTGTTGTAACTGGGGAATTTGGGGTATTGTGTTTTCAGACTCTGGATGTTATTTAGATAATTCTGTTTTAGCTTACCTCCTCAGACACTGTTCATGGCAGCAGAAGAGGGGCTGCTCCCTTGTTACTGCCGGGTGCGTGTGGAAGTCCAGGATCCCTACTCAGTCTCCGTTGACACGCCAGGGGGAGGGTTTCTTCGTTACTCTGAGGCAGGGGATGGGGGTTCTGGCTCCCCACCCAACCTTCCTGGACACCACTCCAGCAGGAAGGGGTGGTGTCCAGTGGTGTCACCTATAAAGTCACCTACGAAGGCGACTCTTCATAGCCAGCGAGGGTGTAAGTCTAGGCTCCACACTTTGCCTTTTCTGGTGGAGCCACACTTTTTTTTTTTCCTGTGGTGTTTGGCTGGAGTAGAATGGTTATTATCTCATTGCCATCTTCTCCAGCGCCAAGTCTTGGGTGCCGGGAGGTGAAAAGCAAACCCAGGGAACTCACTACCATGTCATTGCTCCGCTGTCAAGGTCCCCAACAGGTTTGCCTTCTTCTCCCCTTCTCTTAGAGTCTTCTTATGTTTATAGGTAATGTTCTAGGATCTTAACTGTGCTTGGGGGGAGGACTAGGAAAAGTACTTCTACTCTACCTATCCTCTCCTTAAGTAATTTTTAAAATTGTATTCTTATTCTGAAAGTTTATAATCATGTATTTCGGTTTGGGGATTTGTCACTCACTGTGCTGGTCATTGGTTAGGTCCCTTCATTTTGAAGTGCTTTATCTTATTTCTTTGATACATTCATCTCTTCTGTGTGTTTTGTTCTTTCTTGGAACTTTTTAAAGTTGGATGTTAGACCTCTTGAATTTATTGTCTGTAGTTTTTAATCTGATCTGTACTTCCCTCTCTTTCCCCTTCCCTCACCCCTACCTTCCTGTGTCTCCGTCTCTTCTTTTTAGTTTTGTTTACTTTCTGGGAGATTTAATTTTATCTTCCAAGTCTTCTATTGCATTCCTTTTTATTTTGACAACCACCTTTTAAAAATTGCCAAATATCTATCCATCTTCACTTTTCCTTTCTTATAGTATTCTATTCTTGTTAAATGATGCACTAGTATCTTGAGTCTCTCTGGGAAAGAGAGGTATTTTTATATTTCCTTCTATTCTTTGAAATATCTGTTTCCTTTGGGATTTGTTTTTCCCTGTTTGCTTATTTCGGTCTCTTTCAACTTGTAGAGTTTTCTCAAGTGCCTGGTGATCCGTGGTTGCTTACTCATATTTAAGAATGTGATCATACCTGGCTGGTGTAGCTCAGTGGATTGAGTGCAGGCTGGAGAACCAAAAGATCGCGGTTCGATTCCCAGTCAGGGCACATGCCTGGGTTGCAGGCCAGCTCCCAGGAGGGAACCCAGGAGAGGCAACCATACATTGATATTTCTCTCCCTCTCTCCTTCCCTTCCCCTCTAAAGGTAAATAAATAAAATCTTTTAAAAAAAGAATGTGACCATAAAAACCCGATCGGAGGCTCTGTATGTGGGGACAGGGCTAGGTAACTGGTCGCTTTTCTTGAGGAGGACTGGAGGCCGCAGAGTCCTTGAATGCCAGAATGCTAAGATTTTTCTCCTCTGAGGTTATTCCGTTTCCTTAGATGAGAACCCTCTGGTTTTTGCCTAGTGGGCAGATACCTGGCTGCTGTGAATGGTACACAAGGGGGTGGGGTTAGTTAATGTCCCTGTTTTCAGCCCACATCTCAGTCCTACTTTACATTATACCTGGTATTTTTAAGACCCCAAGACACCTCCAGGCTTGTGCAGAGAAAGATGAATTCCTCAGCGGCATCACATCCGTGCACACTCCCTTTGTCTATCTCTTCACTTCTACCATTTTTACTTTTATATTGATAAGGTTAATCCCATTTACATTTTGTTCTATAACCATAATTAAGTCACCCATACTTTGCTGACAGGTCATTCTAAAAGTCTAAAGAGTATCGATGCTATTATGATCACGTCAGTGTTGTTCCCTAAAGCTCCAATTAGTGTACAAATGGGGTTGCATTTCTTCTTTATGCACCTTTTTTCCACCCGGAGTTTCTAATTGCCTTTTTTCCCCCTTGGATTGTCTGACTTACCTCCTTTTTAAGTTTTCCAAATTCTCAAGGAAAGTATAACATCATTTGAATCTCCCTTCCCCCCCCCCAAAATACCTCCTTCCTGCTCCAATTTGGACTGATTGCTCCGTAGGCCTGCAGCACAACGGTCATCCTGGGACCCGCATTCAGTGCTCTCCTGGGTCGGGCCTGTCTTTTCTAGACCCTGTAGCTTCCTTTCCCTGGTTTATTCCTTCACAGTGGACTTCGTGGTTGTTCTCCAATATCCGTGCCCCTCCCCCCACCCTTGTATAACAACAGTGCTATCTGACTGGGCTTGAGCCCACCTCCAGCTCTAGGTGTAGACCTCTATTGGTATAAACCGACATGAGTAATCTTGCCTGCTCGGCACAGTGATGACTGGTTCACAAATGATCCAGTCACACTGAAGCTTAGCACTTTTCCATTTTTGAGGGAAGATGTGGCTTGCCTTCCCTTGCACGTGAAGAAAGCAGTATGTAGTCTGGTCACTGCTGTTTGCCATCTTGTGAACACACGAGAGGCCTACCCAGGGATGGAGCTGACAAATGGAAGAAGCAGCGCCAAGAGAAATGGGACCCAGCGAAATGGAACCATAGTCCTGATCATACCGTGCCTGAAGTCTGCCCTGCCTATGGACTTCTCAGTTATGTGCGCCAATAAATTGCATTTATTATTTAAGCTATTTTGAGTTGCATTTTATACTACTGGCACCCGAAAGTATTCTAACATACTTTTTGCTGTCTCCCTTTAGAGAGGGAATCTGTGTGTATTTGGTTATATGAGGTTCTATATTAGGTGGAAACATTTTTTTTTTAGAGTAAGTATGAGAAGAATGGTGTATATGGATATTGGACACCCAGAGAAGTGAACTGTAGTAGCTGCTTAGCATCTAAATCCCCATCTTGTTTGGGGGGATTCTCCCCTAGTGTGAGTCTTGTAGGGAGATAGGGCCTTACTTCCAACTATGGAAACTGAACGTGGTGAGAGGTATTTCCTTTTCCTGCCCACCGTGCACCATGGGCTGAATACTCTGTTCATGGCTTTGAATATGGAGTCAGCAACACAAAGGAGATGGGAATATATAAAATAACAGACAGTTGATAAATTAGGAGAATATTGTTGAAATGTGCAAAACTGGCAAAAGATTAATAACTAAAAAAAAAAAAGACAGTAAACCCAACAGGAAAATGAGCAAAGGATGTGAAGAGTAATTAACAGAAGGAGAAATGGAATTTACACAAGGGAAACTTGAATATATTGAGATTTTCAGCAGTGCTAATAATTTGAAAAATTTAAATTTAAATGATAGTCAGGAAGCACTATAAGAATCAATTAGCCTATGATAAAACTGGTTTTCTTGCCCTGGCTGGTGTGGCTCAGTGGATTGAGCAGAAGCCTGTGAACCAGAGGATCGCGGTTCGATTCCCAGTCAGGGCACATGCCTGGGTTGCAGGCCAGTTCCCAGCAGGGGACACACGAAAGGCAATCATACATTAATGTTTCTCTCCCTCTCTCCTTCCCCTCTAAAGATAAATAAATAAAGAAAATCTTTAAAAAAAACTGGTTTTCTTGTATGTTGTTTTATTTAAAGTCTCAGGACCTATTAATGACATTAAGTGAGGACTTACTGTCTATGTATACCCTATGTATATCCTGGGTATATATTCCAGAGGAATTCTCACACAGGTCCTTAAGGAAATATAGTCAGAGTTGTTTGTTTAAGCATTGTTTGTGGTAGTGAAGAAGTAGAAGCAACCCAGATATCCATCACCATGGGGTTGGATAAACAAACTGTGGAATAGTCATGGGATGAAAAACATAAGCAATAGAAAGAAATGAGCTAAATTCACTCTAGCCACATAGATAAGTCTCCAAAACCTAATGTTGAGTGAAAAAGATAAAAATCAGGATATTTGATCCTGGCTGGTGTGGCTGAGTGGATTGAGCGCTGGCCTGCAAACCAAAGGGTTGCCAGTTCAATTCCCAGTCAGGGCACATGCCTTGGTTGTGGGCCAGGTCCCCAGTAGGGGGCGTGCAAGCAGCAACCACACATTCATATTTCTCTCCCTCTCTTTCTCCCCCGCTTCCCACCTCTCTATAACCAAATAAATAAAATCTGTTAAAAAAAACCAGGATATTTAGCCCTGGCTGGTGTAGCTCAGTGGATTGAGCACAGGCCTGTGAACCACACGATCGTGGTTCAATTCCCAGTCAGGGCATATGCCTGGGTTGCAGGCCAGTTCCCACCAGGGGACTCACGAAAGGCAACCATACATTGATATTTCTCTCCCTCTCTCCTTCCCTTCCCCTCTAAAGATAAATAAATAAATTTTAAAAAATCAGGATATTTAGAGCATAATACAATTTATGTAAATGTAAAACAGCACTGCATATTTTCATGGACATGCATATGCCAAAATAAACATATGGGAGGTGGAGTGGAGGAAGTGTATATACATGGAATGCACTTACGCAGCTCACTAGGTGGAAAGGGGAATGGGAGTGGGGACAGGGACTGATGGGGAAAAGTAATAATGCAATGAAATAAAGCAAAAAAGGAGCCTGGAATGGACTGAGGAAGAGAATGTGCCATGCATTTGAGGAGCAGCAGTAACACAATCCCAAAGTTGACCATAAATCAAGAACAGACGGGAGGATGGTTAGCATTCAACTGTAGTCGTGTGTGGGGGTCAGATGACATCCAGGGGTCGCAGCTGTGGGGACAGCAGTTCCAGTAGCAGCGTTCTAACCAGCTGTTAACACTGTGGCCTTTAGTGTGGTTTCTCCTGCCCCATTCTCCAGGCTTCTGTGAGCTGTGTGATACCCTTGCAATAAATCCCTTTTCTGTTTAAATTAACTAGAGTCAGTTTCTGTTATTTACGTCTCAAATCCTGATCGATGCAACACATTCTGTTGGAAAACATCCTCAAGTAACTTCTTTTTTGAAAGAAAAAAATTCTAACCCAAGGGTATATTTTATTAATTTTAGAGAGAGAAGAAAAGAGAGGGGGAGAGAGAGAGAGAGAGACTGATGCGGGAGAGAAACATCGGTGGGTTGCTTCTCATATGCGCCCTGACTGGGGATCACTGTGGGGAGCAGTGACCACAACCTAAGCATGTGTGTGGATTGGGGATCAAAACTGCCAACTTGCTGGTGTCCAGGACAACACTCCAGCCAATTGAGCCACCCAGCCAGGGCTCAAGTTACTTCTCAAGAAAGGTAAATTTGGGGTTCTTTTCATGCCTGAAAGTGTAGCATTATTTTACTTTCAGATTTGACTAATAGTTTGTGTTTGGTCTGCGTTATAATATTTTTTCCTCTGAATTCGGAAGTCATTGCTTTTGGTGTGTAGAGTTACTGATTAGATGTCAGGTGCTAATATTATTCTCATTCTTTTGTTGGCAACCCATCTTCCCCACCACTGGGGGCTCATATTTTCCCCTTTATACTTAGTGTTTGAAATAGCACAGTGATGAGCCCAGGAGTGTGTTTTTCTCCATCTGTTTTGCTGGGCACCTGCTGGTCGGGCCCTGTCAATCTAAAGAATCATGTCCCTCTCCTCTGACAAATCACTCTTATTTCTTTGCTAACTTTCTCTCCTTTATTTTTTCTGTTCTCTTTCTAGACCTTTTATTAGTTGGATTTGGATGTCTTGGATAACTGTCTTTGTCTTTTTATTTTTTCTCGCATTTCCCCTGTCTTTCTTTTCTTTTTTTAAGGTTTTATTAATTTATCTTTAGAGGGAAAGGGAAGGAGAGAAGGAGAGAAACATCAATGTGTGGCTGCCTCTCATGGGTCCCCTGCTGGGAACTGGCCTGCAACCCAGGCATGTGCCCTGACTGGGAATCGAACCGCGATCTTGTGGTTCGCAGGCCCTTGCTCAATCCACTGAGCCACACCAGCCAGGGCCTTCTTTTTTTTTTTTTTAATATGCATTCTGGAACACGTTCTTGACTTTATCTTATATTGAACTTTTTTATTTTGGCAGTTATTTTTAATTTCTAAGCAATCTTTCTTATTCTCCAAAGGTGCCTTTTTCATAGCATCCTTTTTCGAATGGATGCAATATCTTCTATGTATGTGTGCTTAACACAACTTTACTGGAGTCTTGAGGATAATGGATGATAATTACCAAGCCAGAAAGGAAATTTTAAAATGGATATCAGATATTACCCCTCCAAGAGAATGTCACCTATGCCTGTCTGAAGGGGACTGTCTATTGGCTGTCCCTCTCCTTAGCCCCCTAGTATGATATTGTCTGGGAGAAAGATGATTGTCTACCAGATGGGTGGTTTGGGGCCACGTGCTCCCTACCTGGAGTCCACATCTCAGCTCTCACCTTGACAGGAGAGAGGAGAGATTATTGTTCTGTTCACTATTCCCAGCCCAACCGTATTTTCTGCTCCATTTTCTTCCTTGGACATTCACATACCTGCCTCCCATCATGCCAACCTGGTCCCCATGGCCCACCTGAGACATTTACAGTAGTCAGCAGCACATTTCACAGAGTGGGTTGTTTTTAATATTAAATAATAATATATGTAGTGGAGCCAATGATCCAGTCTAGTTCTTTTTTATAGCCTCTCCTCCAACAGAAGTTAATGGCAATCCAAGCTTGCATACCTCTTGGTGTGGTCCAAACTGAGTATCTCTGAACAAAAGCTTGGGGAAAAATATGCACACACGTCTCTCAAGAACAAGTGATCATTCTCAGGAACAGTTCAGTCCAGACCCATGTTTAGAATAAAAACACGAACTCAAGGGAAGCATAATACTGTTAAATTACACCTAAATTATGTCACTGCTCAGTACATTTCACATTTTAATCAGAGTGGAAAGCACTTGCTGAGTGCTTACTCTGTACCAGGCACTTGAATTACCTTCATTTCACAAAGAAGGAAAGTGAGGCTCCCGGGTGTCACTCACCCAGGGCCACAGAGCTCATAAATGCCAGACAGGAAATTGTACCAGGACTGTCAAACCACAGCCAACCCACGTAGCTGCTACAATGTGCTGTATTGGTTTTTACCAGCCACATTCAGGTTAATGGTGATAGCACAATCGTCTCTGAAATCAGTGGGTGGATGGCTGAGATACCTTAATCTAAGTAAACAAACTTTTCTCATGAGTTTGCTTCCAAGCGAACTAATGTCCTTTCCTCTGGAGATAGAAAACGGCCGGGCGGTTTTATTTAAAATTGTTTTCATAGAAACCATAACACTTTATTTCTAAATTTTAATTTTTCATCAAAATAATACTTGCACACACTTAAAAAATAAAATAATGCTAAGGAGTTTATAATAACAATCCAGCAATACCCTGTCCCACTCCGACTACAAGTCCTGCTCCCTAGAGGCAGCTACTTTAAGCTATTTTACCAGTCTTTGGCTGCTTCTTCTACCATTTTCCACTTTGAACCCCCTTTTCCCCAGTGCTCTCCAACTCAGAAGGTCAAGAGCCAGATATGTTCTTAGCCTCCCTTGCAGCTAGAGATGGCCATGTGTCCCAGTTATGGCCAGGAGGTGTTTGCAGGAGGCCCTCTGAGAAGAATTTCGTTTCCTGCCCTGGCTGGAGTAGCTCAGTGGATTGAGCATGGGCCTGCGAACCACACAATCGCGGTTCGATTCTCAGTCAGGTCACATGCCTGGGTTGCAGGCCAGTTCCCAGCAGGGGGCTCACGAGAGGCAACCGTACATTGATGTTTCTCTCCTTCTCTCCTTCCCTTCCCCTCTAAAGATAAATAAATAAAATCTTTAAAAAAATTTTTTAAAAAAGAATTTCGTTTCCTGAGACACACATGGCTGACCCTGTCTCCTACCGTCTTCTTTCTACTTTGAATAGAGGAGAGTCATGCTGCCTGGAGCTGTGACAGCAATCTGTGACCCCGAGGGAACGAGCATGAGGATGAAGACTCAACACTTTAAGGAACAAAAAGTTAGAAAGAAACTGGTTTTATAGCTGAGCAGCTGAATGCATGCCACACTTTTGTTAATAATAAATTAACTTGCCCCCCAAATAAATAAATCCATATGTATTTTATATATATATTTATTGCTTATGCTACTACAGTAGTCCCATTTTTGTCCCCTTTATTCCCCTCTGCTCTGCACTCCCTCACTGACCTGCATTTGCCATCCCCTGCCCTTAGTTCATGTCCATGGGTCGTATATAAAAGTTCTTTGGCTTTTGCATCTCCTATACTATTCTTAACCTCCCCCTGTCTATTTTGTACTTACCATTTGTGCTTCTTATTCCCGGTACCTTTTACCCCATTCTCCCCATTCTCCCCCTCCCCCCTCCCCACTGATAACCCTCCATGTGATCTCCATTTCTGTGATTCTCTTCCTGCTCTAATTGCTTGCTTAGTTTGTTTTTGTGTTTGTTTCTAGCTTCAGTTGTTGATAGTTGTGAGTTCGTTGGCATTTTACTGTTCACACTTTTGATCTTCTTTTTCTTAGATAAGTCCCTTTAACATTTCATATCATAAGGGCTTGGGGATGATGAACTCCTTGAACTGGACTTTATCTGGGAAGCACTTGACCTGCCCTCCCATTCTAAATGAGAGCTTTGCTGGATAGAGTCATCTTGGATGTAGGTCCTTGCCTTTCATGACTTCAAACAGTTCTTTCCAGCCCCTTTTTGCCTGTAAGTTTTCTTTTGAAAATCAGCCGATAGTCTCACAGGAACTCCTCTGTAGGTAACTGTCTGCTTTTCTCTTGTTGCTTTTAAGCGTCTCTCCTTATTTTTAATCTTGGGTAAATGTAATTATGATGTGCCTTGGTGTGCGCTTCCTTGGGTCCAACTTCTTTGGGACTCTCTGGGCTTCCTGGACTTCCTGGAAGTCTATTTCCTTTGCCAGATTGGGGAAGTTCTCCTTCATTATTTTCCCAAATAAGTTCTCCATTTCTTCCTCCTCTCCTTCTGGCACCCCTATGATTTGGATAGGAACATTTAGAGTGTTCCCAGAGTTTCCTAAGCCTCTCCTCATTTTTCTGAATTCTTGTTTCTTCATTCTGCTCTGGTCGAGTGTTTGTTTCTTCCTTCTGCTCCAAATCGTTGATGCGAGTCCTGGATTCTTTCTTTTCACTGTGGGTTCCCTGTACATTTTCCCTTATTTCACTTTGCATAGCCTTCACTTCTCCCTCTATTTTGTGACCATACTCAACCATTTCTGTGAGCATCCCGATTACCAGTGATTTGAACTCTGCATCTGATAGGTTGGCTATCTCTTCATTGCTTAGTTCTATTTTGGAACTTTGATCTGTTCTTTCATTTGGGCCAAACTTTTTTTTGTCTCAGGGTACCTGTTACATTATAAGTGGCAGAGCCTTAGGTGTTCACCAGGACAAGACAACCCAGTGTTGTAGGCTGTATGTGGGGGGTGATCTGAGAGGGAACAGTGCTGCTTGTTCCACTCTCAGCCAGCTTTTAGTCACTTCCTCTGCTACCCACAAGCAAATTGGGCCCTTCTGGTGCTAGTTCCTGGGTGGGTGGGCTTGTGTATGTTCTAGGACCCCGTGGGTCTCTCTAATGAACTCTCCTGTGAAGCTGGGAGTTTCTCCCACTGCCACAATTCCCAAAGGTTTTCCAGTCAGAGGTTTTGAGGCTTTATTTCCCCACCCTGGAATCCTGGGTTGCCTAGTCTGTCTCACTTCCCAGTTATTCCTCCTGGTTTATCTGCACACACATGTGAGACCACCCAGTCCAGCAGCTGCTGCCTTGCTGAGTTCTCTCTGCCCCGGATGCCCATCGCCACCCCTCCTACTGTCCTGGATGAATGTGTCTTTAACTCCTTGTTTGTTGGATTTCCATACGGTTTGATTTTCTGGCAGTTCTGGCTATTTTTTTGGTTGTGAAATTTGTTGTTGTCCTTCTTTTGGTTGTGCGAAGAAGCAAAGTGTATCTACCTACGCTTCCATGTTGGCCAGAAGTCAATAAAGCCCTATGTATGAAGCCGCTGTCAGTTCATTATTTGTCATCATTGTTGTTATTAACAGGATTTTAACATGAAGAACCGGCATGTTTCTTTATAGTATGCTGATGCTACTATTTCTCAACTCAACAATTGGAGATATTCTCTTTGGCTATCTTGTTACAGGAGATTTTTACCCCCTCCCCTCCACACACACATCTCCATTTTCCCTCTCTTCACTCTTCTAATATGTTTGTATCCCAATTCCTAGTAAATCAGTAGTTGCTACAGAGCCAAGAATTGTAAAATAATTACCTGTATTTCTTTTACCCTTCTTTTTGCATTATTGAGTTTAATAATTCCTTGGTTTCCCCCCTTGAAACGTTCCCAGCCTTAGTTTTTCCCACTTGCTTAATCAGTTCTTTTATAACCCTATTAGCATGATTTTTTCACAAATGTTCAAACCTCTCAGCTCATTGATGTAG